>NW_022202524.1:0-17367 GCF_009176525.2 Contarinia nasturtii | reverse complement strand
TAAAACACATTCCGGAGTAATAATATTAATTTCATCACCAATACATAGCTCTCCTTGGGATCCAAGTGGAACTGGTTTCTAACCAACGCTATTTGGTGCTCAGAACCACCAAACATAGTGTCACAAGAAACTACAATTATTAAACATATAATTATTTATTTTATTCAAATATACATTATTTTTACAATTAAAATAAATTAAAACACATAATGTTTCTATTCCGGATTATTTATATTTAGAATATAGATTTGTTTTTCACTTCACCGAGAAAAATATCAAATATGATATCAAACGTCAATTCCGCCATGAAAGAAAAAAAATGTATGAGAAACGTTTTGAGATTAAATTAGTTTGTTATGCATATTTTAGCAATTAAAACACATAAAATATTTTTATTCCGGATTATTTGTTTAGATTTTGGTTGTCACTTCACTGGGCATATAAATCGAAATTGACAATTGACAACAATCTATTGTATCAATTCTATTCTATTGTATCAATTGGATGTTTACATATTTTTTCACCATGATGTACATGGCGCTGATTCCCGATTTTATATTTGTTCGCCAATGTCGCGAGCATGTGTGAGTCCGTAAATGAGCGTTGAGAGAACTTTTCATACTAAATGTTCTGGAGCAAACAGTGCATTTGAATGGCTTCACGCCATTATGGATTCGCATATGCTGCTTCAGATTTGACAGATTTGACAAATATCGAGTTGTGCTTTTACATAAATGACATTGGTATTGAGGACATTTGCATTTTGTCTCGTGGTTAATCTTGTCGATTTCTTGGATAAAACCATTACCGCATTTCGAACAACCGAATGGAAATTGTGCTGCATGGACTATCTTATGCCGCTTCAGAGTAATCTTCTCTTTAAAAGCCTTTGCACATATTTCACACACAAAAGGCTTCTTTCCGGTGTGAACTCGTATGTGGCGTGTAAGTATTGACTTGTACGATGCCGAATAATTGCATATATTACATTTATGCTTCTTCAGCTGTGGCGCAACCTTCGTTTTCTTTGATGTTTTGCCTTTGCGTGCTTTCTTTGCACTTTTTGGCTTCGTTCCATTGCCTTTTGATGTGTGTGGCATTTCATTACGGGTTGAATTGTCAACATTAGCGCAAACTGGACCATTATCATCGATTCCACCTTCGCCATCATCGTGTGCTGTATCGCATTGCTTCTTAGCACATTCATCTTCACATTTGATTTCCTCCTTGATATCGTTGTGCAAACAGTCGTCGTCACTCTCGCTCTCCGATTTGATGGTGGCGCCCGTTCCAATTGGCGATGGTGGCGGTGAGTACTGAATCATATCATTCGGCTCTTCTTTGACGGTGGCTTCTTTCTTCACCGTGATTTGTGAACACCTTGGCCTGCATTTGCACTTGTGGCCAACCTTTCCGCCACTAACATCCTTACATTGAAATGGATTCATTGTCTTCCTGAATCAAACATGACGATAAATAACAGAGAAAAATAAATACATTTCATTAGTAACATTCAATAAACGAAGACTATTTGCACAAATAAAATTCTATGAAATTTAATTGGTGTGTTTGTTGCGTTAATTGTGTCAAATAGTTATTACTTTTTCGCACACACCTAGTGTGAAAGGGGAAAGTATTGCAATAGGTCAAAATTTACGAAACCTCAAAAACATGTTTTCTGGACGTTTCTGAGGTCAGAGAACCCGAATCAGGCCGTTTTGAGCATGGTTGTTGTGGGTCTGTTCCACGTCGTACGTCGTACGTCGTACGTCGTACGTTGTCCGCCGTACGCAAAATTTGTCCATCGATTATCTCACCACCCAGAAAAGTTATTTAAAATCTGACTTCACGGGATGATTGGGGGTCCCAAGGAATAGAAATCATTAGATTTTGAGCGATTTTGGTTGATGGAAAAAAATGTCATGCCTGGAGTGATACCTATGAAAAAGAGTCCAATTTTCGTCCAAAAGTCATACTTAATGAAGACTTAAACACTCAAAAATATGTATTGGGGGATTTTTTGGCACGAGAAAACCGAATCCGACGTTAGTTTTGAGATACAATCAATTTTTGAAACAGTTTCCTTGAAAAAATCACAAAAAATTTGGATTTTTGTATGGGAGCCATGCCTGTATGCTACCTTAATGACGTGAAACTTTGCACAGACTATTTTTTACACAAAAGTATAACATTCTGAAAATTTGAAGAGATTTCATTTAAAATTAGGGGTACCTCCCATACAAAATTTTCAATTGGCTCAAAAACGAATATTTTGTATGGGAGGTACTCTTGATTTTGGTTGAAATTTCTCCAAAGCATCCGAATGTTATTTGTGAAAAAAATAACCTGTGCAAAGTTTCACGCCATTAAGGTAGCATACAGACATGGCTCCCATACAAAAATCCAAATTTGTTGTGACTTTAGTTATGAAAAGTGTTTCAAAAATAATCTTTATGGCAAAATTAACGTCAGATATATTTTTATAGTGTTTTGTTAGAAAATAGAATACTTTCAAATGTCGTACAAATGGTTTCATCATGAAAGTATGAAAAATCTTTTCTCGAGTACTTCTGCTATTAAATTAAAGAATATTTCGATGCCAAGGCTTGAACATATTTTTTGGTCTCGAACTTTACGCCGCTTGAATGGCTTGAAAAATCGAACAAATATATTATTTTGAACTTTCTTAATAAAATACGCAACTACCACAGTGCGGAAAAGTTCGTCTTACTCCCGTAAGACTCTTTATTTTTGGATTAATTTTACGCTATTTCGATTTTTTGCGCAACAACGAACATAGAAACTGAAAACTTATGATCATGACGTCATTATTTCAATGCATAATATGTGTGTATGGTGGCCATAGACGCCATATTGGATATTAATTCAAAGAATTGACTTTTTTTATATGACGAAAAAATGTTGTTTTTTGGGTAAATCCAAGCAGATTTCAATGCAAATAATTATTTCACAGTTTTTATGAGAATAGCAACTTTGGAATAGTGTAAGAAACAGCATTCGCTTTTATTTTTCCAAGCGTTTTCTTTACTCACCTTGGTGTGTATGTGTGCCACGATCTGTATAAATGAACGTAAATGACAAAAAATCGAAAAATGTTGCCCACTTTCAAAATTCCTTTAGAAAATTTAGTTTCTTCCGATGAATATAACTTTGCTTTTATTGATTTGCAATTCGATTCAATTGTAATTACTTTATTTTTACGCTTTGAGATGGAATAATATGAAGACTAGGGTCTGCACAACGTGAAACATGATGACAAAATGACCGAGAGCGCAGTAGTTGGTACAGCCGAATGAAGTTCGGCATAAGAGACGATGACAACGAAATCAGTTCATCGTTTAAAACGGCGAATTGATGATATCTGTCAAACCGCGATCGAATTTGCTTTGCGCGAAGTTCAAAAGAGTGAGAAAAATAATGAAATAAATGACGTTTACATGTTTATTGGATCATTTCAAACAATCGTGTAATAAATAATTATCAATAATTATATAAATTTTCAAAAATACTCATACGTTAATTCTATTGAATATATCGAGAAGAGAGTATGTTATTCAGCGCTTATGGCTGAGTAATGTCTGAATAAAAACATACTCTCCTCTCCATATTTTCAATAGAATCATAAATAAATGTTGACGTTTTTTGTTTTATTCACCCATGAATTCAATAATGGCATGTTCTGTTCTATCATTGAAAGGTTTTTCTTCGAAAACTACTTAAATATAAAATCAATATCACTAATTGTTCCTGGAGTTCTCTGGAAATTCTAAAACTTTAACGAAACACCACAAAGTTTCTGCCGACTCTCCCACTTTCAGTCAAACAAATCGATTCCAGAAAACCATTGACTCCGAACGACGTAATTAGTATAGTTCCAATCTTCTTCAATTCCACACGAACGAAGCAAAGTATCATCATGGAAGTCAAGAGTTTCAACAAGTATATTTTACTCTATTTTTTAACCGCTCAAACAGTCTGCGCTCCCAAAACTTTGAATCAAAAATATTTAAAATGGATTCCATTAATAGTCCATTCGATAATAACAATTATTTGTACAGATCTTACCATCGATGACACATGTAATGTCAAAAAATCTCTAACTGATTGGTTGTTGGACATTTTCAAATTGATCATCATCCTCCCAAGTGTGTTAATGATAATTTCAAATATCTCTACTACAAAAACCAATTTGCAGAATATTCCGAATATTGTGCTCGACTTGATAGCTGATATCGAACGCGAGTTTGGTGTAAATTTCAGTGTTGGAAAATTTATACGATGTCACAATCGCAACATTTTCATTAGACTGAGTTTTCAGTTGTTTCAATTTATTTATCGTGAATTTATCCCTGTGTTTGCATGCAGCAAAATGATTGGAAGAATTATTGCATTCATGAATATATTCAATGTCGCGTTTGAACTCTTTTTTTTGTTCCACGTCGACTTGATGCATTCCATTTTGAAGTTCTTGAACACGAACCTGAATCGACATTCAAAACTGGAGAAACTCGATGGAAATCGGCGTTTCCATCTACTAAATTACATATCGTTTGTGTATTTGAAAATATGGGTGATTAAAAGTAACATTGAACGTCGTTTTGGTTGGACATTGCTGGCAGTGCTCTTAGATAAATTCATTCAACTCACAATTCATCCGTATGACATGTATCGGCTGATTTCTGGCAATGGCACTGTCATACAAATTATGCGTAAATATTTTTTTCACATATGTGGTCATATTTTCTCCAGTAAAATAAAGAGGCCTTTTCGTTTACAGTTTTATCATATTTTTGTTTCTCAACAGGAACAATCTGCTACTTTTCAATTGCTTTTGTAACAACAATGATTTTGATAAATTCATGCCATAACTATAGCACTCAGGTGATTTTTCCGGTTTTTTTCCAATATTATTTAATAGTATAATTTATTGTTTTCCATGCTAGAAAATTGAATTGATCAAAAACATTGGAAAACTAACGTTTGGCGTTGGTGACAATGAAAAACTACAATATGCCAAACAGGGGCTCTTATTACAAATCGATCAGTTGGACATATCGCTTAGTGGAAAAGGATTCTTTATCATCGATCGACGGTTTTTTGCTGGAGTAAATTGAGTCGTTTTACCTTATTTAGACCTTCTTTTTATACGAGATTTCCATTTTCAGATGGCTGGCGCTTGTTGCACTTATATCGTCATATTTATCCAGTTTCATATAAATGAAAATAAAGGTGGCAAAAATGTGAACTGAACATGTATTCTGTGAATGGATTTCTACCTAGATTTCTACGAATTTAATTTAATTTTCACTCGATAGACAAACAAATACATTGAAAACTATACGACACGATACGACATGCCATATAGAATTTGCATCTAGTTGGAAATTCGTATAAAATTCTACTTGTTCGTATAGTTTCATCTAAAATATCGTTTTTGTGTATTCTTTTTTGTGTAAATCTTCTTCATTTGTCTTAAGTTCCGCACAAAAGTGAATATAAAGAGAGATATTTTGCATGAAAGTATACGAGCAAATCGAATTTTATACGAATTGCCAACTAGATCCTGACATGTCGTATAAATGTCGATGTATTTATTTCCTGTGTGAAGAAAAGTAGTTTTAATATGTTGATATTGACGGATAAAGTATTTACGGTTTATTTAATATTTATTTCCCACATATCATCATTTTTGTTGAAAGTTGTTGTCGATGGTTGACTCCAGTGGCGTAGCAACGATGAATTTATGGGGGGTATCAAATCAAAACATGGGTTTTTCACAATAAAGAGTTCATATTATCCAGTGTAAGCTGGTTCTTAATGGGGAGGTACCATAGCCAAACCACTGGTTGACTCAATCTTGTCGTTGTTCATTTGTTGTGAATTTCATGTGAAAATAAAAAAAAATGGCTCACGAATAAAGTTCCATCCATTTGATAACTATTCCTTAATAGAAGAATGTCTATATGAAAATAGTAATATATTATTTCGAACTATAAAAGGAGCGAGTACGACGTTTCCCCCTTTGCTAAGCGAAATAAATCCGATATGCGGCGCTGATTTAAATGTCACTCTATGTCATTCCACAATGATACATTTTTTGACTTGACAATATATAAGCTCTTCATTCAACATGCATAATTTTTGAACGGTCGAGTAAAAAAAAGAAACATATCATAAAATATTCTTCTTACGTTTATTTTAAATTTATTTGTTTAAAAATAACAATAATTTCAATTTTTTTTTTCATAGATTGAACAAGAATCTAATGTAAAAAGTAATACCAATGCGACACCTACCGTTAAAATAGAAAAGGAAACTTATTTGGAATTGTAACATTTTGGTCCGCCATAACAGCATCTTCGTTTTGCTTCTCTGTGATTGGTCAAGTAAAACGAAGATGCTGTCATGGTGGACAAAAATGCTACAATGGATACCAACTAAGTTTCTTTTTGCATTTTTACGGTAGGTGTCGCATTGTCATTACTATTTACATTGGATTCTTATTTAATCGATGAAACATTTTTTGTTGAAATTATTGTAATTTATAAACAAATTAATTTTTTTATAAAAAAAAATTTAATAAATTTTTTAATGAAAAATGTTAGAAAAATATTTTATGACATGTTTTTTTTTCAACGATTCAATAATTATGAATGTGTATGCATTTTAAATGAAGAGCTTATATATTGTCAAGCCAAAAAAGTATTATTGTGAAATGACAGAGTGACATTTACATCAGCGCCGTATATCGAATTAATTTCGCTTGGCATAGGGGGAAATATTTTGACAGATAGTACTCGATCCTTTGGAATAAATTTTTTCACTCGAAACAAGGTAAGGTCAAGGTGAGTGTACGTGTTTTGTCACATGGAAAAAAGTCGTGCTCGATGATTTTACTGCTTTGATTGACGCTTTTATGTAGTCTATTCATATTTTGCATTATGTTTATCAAAAATACCATTCTACGGCACTACGGCATCTAATTAAACGAAAAAATCCACAATAATTAGTTGAAATTCTTGGAAAAAAGCATTAACCAGAAACCTTTTAATGAACTTCGTTTTTCCGTGGTTTTTCCATTGAAAGCATGAATTCAATAAATTCCAATAGAAAATCATGAACACCAATCGTAATTAGTATAGTTTCAACCTTCATCTTTTCCACATGAAGCAAACTGTCATAATGGAAGTCAAGACCTTCAACAAGTACTATTTACTCTATTTTTTGACCGCTCAAACACTCTGTGTCCCCAAAGCTTTGAATCGAAAATACATAAAATGGATCCCCTTAACAATCCATTCGATCATAACCACAATTTGCACATATTTTATAATCAGTGAGAGATGGCACGTCAAAAACTCTTTAGTTGATCGGATGTTTGATATTTTCAAACTGAATCTGATTGTTCCCAGTGTGTTAATAATAATTTCAAATATCTCTGCGAAAGATAAATTGCAAAACATTCTAAATATTATACTGAACATGAAAACTAACATTGAACAGGAATTTGGTGTAAATTTTAATGCTGGCAAATTTATACGCTGTCACAATTGCAACATTTTCATACGAACGAGTTTTCATGTAATTTTAATGATTTGCCGTGAATTCATCCCGGTGTTTACATGCAGCAAAACGACTGAAAGAGTTCTAACAACAATGAAAGTGTTCAATTTTGCATTTGAACTCTATTTTATGTTCCACATCGACTTGATGCATTCTACATTAAAGCTCTTGAATACGAGTCTGAGTCAACATTCAAAATTGAACAAAATCGATGAAATTCAACGTCTGCGTGTATTAAATTACATATCGTTTGTGTATTTGGAGATATGGATGATTAAAAGTAATATTGAACGTCGTTTTGGTTGGATATTGATGGCACTGCTTTTAGATAAATTCATTCAATTCACAATTTATCCGTTTGACACTTTTTGGCTTATTAGAGATCACGGAGGCATCTTGCAGATTATGCGTAAATTTAGCGACCTTTTTTCTTTCGTCAAACGATTTTTCTTTCTTTTTTTTACTCTTTTATTGATTTTAATAATAATAGCTTTTTCGTCAACAGGTACAGTGTATATTTTATTGATTGCTGTTGTAACCACAATCATTTTGATAAATTCATGCCATAACTATAGCGCTCAGGTGATTTCAAGGTTTTATTATTTCTTTGTGACACAATTTAACCATAATACATCCATTTCTATGCTAGAAAATTGAATTAATCAAAAACATTGAAAAACTAACGTTCGGACGGGGTGATAATGAAAAATTACAATATGCCAAGCAGGGGCTCTTATTACAAATCGATCAGTTGGACTTATCGCTAAGTGCAAAAGGATTTTTTATCATTGATCGCCGATTTTTCGCTGGAGTACATTGGGAACCGAATGTTTTACCTTAGATCTTCTGCTCATTTCAGATTTCTATTTTCAGATGGTTGGCGTTTGTTGCACTTATGTCGTCATTTTTATCCAGTTTCATATGTCTTCAAAGTCAACCACCACACAAAAGCATGTTTAATTCATCGCAATGCATAAGTCAAGAGACAAGCGCTAGTAGAAAACAGTTTAGACAACGCCTTTTGATGAGGAAAAGTGCCTTAATCAATTCTGATGATTTGAGCAATGTCACAGCGTTTCTGTGAGTTCAGAAGATCATTCGAATTAGCCGATTGTACTTACATCAAATCTAAGGAACTATTGTTCAAAAATTCTCTTAACATCAACAAGTAGACAAATAACAAATAATTATTGTACCACGCACATACATTGGGACATCGAAAAAACGACTGATTCGTGTTCCCTGGCTCTCAAAAAACCCAGAAAACATGTTTTTTGGGGGTGTTAATTTTTCGACCGATTTCAATACTTTATCTTACACACTAGGTGTGTGCGGAAAAGTAATAACGACCCAGCTTGTTATTTCAAATAAATATTTATTTCGTCCACAAAATGTATCACATGAAAACTGCCTAATGTGCTGCTTTGCTTTATTTACATTTTTGCTTACTTATAACCGTAAAACTAAACTAATAAATTACTTGAAATCATAAAGATCCAAGACTCAAACGGATTGTCTTATTTCTCAGATGAAAACTCAGCCAACTGATAAGGAGCTTGTGATAAATTCAAATTTTTAGAATTATATGACTACCAAACTTCACATTTTTTGGCCGGATTCATCGGACTTCCCATTGGGCAATTGAAATCATCGGCAAATTCTTGGCGATTTCTCAATGGTCCAAGTACACGAAATTGCCCTGGACTATGCACGTCTGGTATAATCAGTGATTTGATCGATTCTAAAAATATAGAAGGTAAAGGTGCTCACGTGGTAGGTCTTCAATAAAAATATAACATTAATTACCTGGTCTATATGAATTGCACCACGTCTGTGCTGCTGAGAGCCAAAACATTTGTTGTGCGGTGTAATTCAAGCCGGGCAATCTTTGTTCTCGGTCATTTTCTTTTTGCCATTTTCGATAAGCGAGATAAGTTTCTTTGATACCTCCATTATCGGCAATATTCTCTCCTTGTGTGTTGATGCCATTCAACTGCTCGTTTTCAGTTCGAAAACACATCAAAATTTGTATAGAAAAGAATGGAAAGGTAATAGAAATACAAAAAATTACCTTAAGTCCGGTCAACGGCTCTGTATAGTTTCCGTATTGTTCAATTATGCACTTTGCCTTTTCCAAATAATGAACCTTCGTTTCAGGTTTCCACCAATCAACCAAATTACCATTTAGATCTTTTTTTTTTTTCAAAGAAAAAAATAACATTTATTTATGTAAAAATTGAAATGTATACGGTTGATGACTACCAAATTGACTCCCCTGATCGTCAAAGCCATGTGTTATTTCATGCCCAATGATCATACCAATTCCTCCATAGTTCAAATATGTTGGACCTATTAGGAAAAAACGACACCATTAAAATAATGGAATGCAGTGCACTTCATCAAATTGTTTTTTTTTAAATATGCAGAACTTACGGTTGGACGAGAAGAAATTGCCCTGTAGAACTCCTGCCGGAAATTCTGTAATAATTTGATTGAAATTCAATTTTTAAAGAGAATCATCACGAAACTTGTATTATGTCATTCTAACCTATGCTATTTGAGATGGAAGAGTAAAAAGCGTTGACTATAGCTGGATCCGAATGCATGGTCCAATCGGTTTTGATGTATGGCTTACGAAATTCCTTAAAACCAAGATCAGTACCAAACACACTCAAATTCAAATAGGACAACAGATAGTTATTTTCGTCGATTTCTACGTTTTTGTGGTATTCTTCAATTTTAGAATCGTTCATCATTTCATCGGGATATCCGACGTATGTCGACATTGCTTTCAATTTATTGAGAGCCGATTGGCGTGTTTCGTCATCCATCCATTTGGCATCGTTTAAAATAAGCTCCATTTCATTGCGGATTCGATTCACCATATCCATAGCAGCGGCTTTTGAGTCTTGTTGGAAGTGCTTTCGAACATACAATGCACCAACAGCCATTGGCAAACTAAATCGAAATCGAAATTATGAAGCCATCTAATTTTTTGGAAAAAGAGAGTTTTTACCTTTCCTTAGTGAGATCAGTACATTCCTTCCATCTCGCTCCTTGTTCTTGTATACCGTTTACGGCCGTTCTGTAAATCAATTGCCTGTTGCGCAATTCACTAGTGAGGAAGAACGATGAATAAGATGTAATGCGCCACATCATATAGTTAGCGATGGTACGCTTGGGAGTGTCTTGCAATAATTGACCCAATTTTTTGAAGTAAGACGGTACACTAACTACGATAACTTCATTCTCGTTGACAGATTGGATTGACATCATCAACGCATTTATGTACGCAACCCATTGAATGTATGGATACATCTTTTGTACGTCTCGCAGCGTGTATGGATTGTACAGTGCTGTGTAGTTTCTTCGTTCTTCACTTGACGATGAAATCTATTATGAAAGAAAAAGAAAATAATCTTGGTTCACATTCGACTCTCTAGAAGAGCTAGTGGGGACTTACATTGGCCAATTTCATTTCAAACTGAAGTGATTCCTTAAGCTCTCGTTCAGCGTGCCTGCGATCGGCACCATAAATAACCGCCATATCCACCATATATTCATAGTACGCCTTAACGATTTTATCATCAAATCCTTTAGTCAAATATTCACGACTTAAACCCAATGCAGCTTGATCGATCTGTGAAAAACAAGTAATGTAAGCAATTTTATAACAAATTTCATCGTGAAATGAAATCGATACTTACTGCAAGTACTCGTACTGTTGAATTTTTAAAATCGGTGCCAATGGATAAATCAAAAATATAATCCATGCTGAAGCCATATTTACGGAATTCCTTAACGGCCCATGTCCAACTCCAGTCGGATTTTGTGTTCCAATCGTAACCCTTGACAACTGGCCATCCACCAAGTCTATCGGTGATATCGCGTAATGGTTTCAATCCAATTGCTTCAATCTGTGTTTTGTTCATGCATGCTTTATACAATTTTTTCGCCAAATTAAATGGTGGTGAATCATTTGGATTGATTTTCTCGCGAAGCAATGAACGTAGCTGCTCTTGGAGTTTATCCCCAACTATCGAAAATGGGGTAACTCCCGCTTTTTCATCCGGAATGATTGTCTCTTTCACAAATTTTCCGCATGCAAAACTGTAGAAAGGGTGCACCGAAAGTAAGCAGATATAATGTATGAAAACGAGGGTAAAAAATGTAGATAATTCACATCGTTTTATGATACGAATCTTATCTACATTCCGATTTAATTCAAAAAGTTGAAGTATCTCTTTTATGATCTACTACCTGTAGAAATCATTGCACGGATCTACCGATTCATCCATCTGGCCGAGAATACGTGAGGCTTCGTGGATGCAGCCAGGTGTTTGACACACGTTATCACATTCATTCGTTTTGTTTACGGGCGGAAATGTTTGATAGCTATGAATGGATTTGCAATTGGAAATTGCTTTGGAAAAGAAACGAAATATGTATTAAAAATCAATTAGAACTGTTCGAAATCCGAATAGTTTATACCAATGCCGGTGAGGGCTAGAATCGCGAATAGGCACAATTTTAACATTTTTTATAATTCAAATATTATTTGCGGCTAATTGAAGATCAGCACAGAATTGGTCATTAAACTTCTGAAAAAAAGTGTAAAAATTAGAGACTGTTTCTCAATATATGTGAGGAGGAGCGCTCTGAAGAGCTGGACGAGCACGTAGGAGCAGAAATCAATTTTAATTTTTTTTAACTTGTGATATTATGCTGCTCGTTATCAGTGATCAGCTGATCAGCTTCTCAAAGCGAGAATTTCTTCAAAAATATCCAAAGTGTTTTTCTTAGATTTTATGTATTATTCTCACTTCCCATTGGGAATTTACAAAATCCCTGTATTTCGACTTACCTTAAAGAAAGCTCGAGTGATGTGTTGAATTTCTGCCAAGACCAATTTCTTTTTATACTTTTTCCACACACACAATGTACGATACAAAACATGTTATCAGTGATCTCACTTGGTGCAAAATCATAAATAACAACCATGTATTGTCATTGGCCCAGTTATAGGAACAGAAAAGATATAAGGGATAATTTTGAATTATGTTTACTTTATCTTTAATTTGGACTTGAAATTAATCTTTGATTTTACTTCCGCTTCGTACGCACGTGCAAAAATAAGAAAGAAATTTGCACAGCTCAAAGGAATGATAGCATTCGGCAAATGAATAATAAAAACAGTATGATAAAAGAACCACAGATTGTAACAAAAAAAGCACATGAACCCAGATTATTTGTTACGGATCACAAATTATGGTATAAATCTGACAAAGTTGAAACCAGCTGATAAGTCTGAGACACTAATAATGAGTTGTTTCATGCTAATACTTCTGATAAAAAACTTATGTGATAATTCGGTAAGCAAAAACGTTGTTTTTTTATGTCTACGTTTCTGAAAAGAAATATATAAACAGGAGGCAATTTTGGTAGTAGATCATAAAAGAGATACTTGAACTTTTTGTATTAAATCGAAATGTTGATAAGATTCTTATCATAAGACGATGTGATCTACATTTTATACCCACGTTTTCATACATTATATCTACTTACTTTCGGTGCACTCTTTCTCTCAATTATCGGGTAACAGGGTACCTTGAATCTGGGATGAATGAACTTCAGACTATTATCTTTCACCAGATGTAAGATCTGCTTCCATCAATAAAAAAAATCCCGTTTTCCATTAAATTTTGTTGATGTTATTCATTGAATTAGAACGAATGTAAATGAACGAAAAGACATTTTGATGGCCACAAACATATTTATTAATATTTTCCAGCAAACAACTTCAATGATCATAAAACTTTGATAGAATATTCTCTTTACACGAATTCATCATGTTTTGTGCGATATTCTCATTTTTCAGCCACATGGAACTGAATAAAAATGACGATGAAAGTGCAACAAGCGCCAGCCATCTGAAAAAATAAATCTCAAATAAAAAGAAGATCTAGGTCAGATCACCATTCAATTTACTCCGGCAAAAAATCGTCGATCGATAATAAAGAATCCTTTGTCACTAATCGATAGGTCCAAATGATCGATTTGCAGTAAAAGCTCTTGTTTGACAAAGTGTACATTTTCATTATCACCAACACCAAACGTTAGTTTTGCGATGTTTTCAATTAATTCAATTTTCTAGCATGGAAATGGATGAACTATGCTGAAATGGTGTCACAAAAGAAATAAAACAGAGAAATCACCTGAAAGTTACAGTTATGGCATGCATTTATCAGAACCATTGTAGTTACAACAGTAATCAATAAGTTGCACGTAGCACCTATTGACAATAAAATTCAATCATACAGTGGGACATCAAGCAACCTGTAAAACATTTAGTTATTGCGGAAAAAGAATTATTTACGCATAATTTGTATGACAGTGCCATTGCCAGAAATCAGCCGATACATGTCATACGGATGAATTGTGAGTTGAATGAATTTATCTAAGAGCACTGCCAGCAATGTCCAACCAAAACGACGTTCAATGTTACTTTTAATCACCCATATTTCCAAATAAACAGATGATATGTAATTTAGTAGGTGGAAACGCCGATTTCCATCGAGTATCTCCAATTTTGAATGTCGATTCAGGTTTGTGTTCAATAACTTCAAAATGGAATGCATCAAGTCGACGTGGAATAAAAAATAAAGTTCAAACGCTACATTGAACAATTTTATTGTTGTTATAATTCTTCCAGTCGTTTTGCTACATCCAGAAAGTGATATAAGTTCGCGATTCATAGAAGTGATCAAATGAAAACTCAATCTTATGAAAATGTAATAATTGTGAGAATTTATAAATTTTTTAGCGCTAAAATTCACACCAAATTCTTGTTCGATATTGGTTTTTACGTTAAGTATAGTGTTCAGAATGCTTTGTAATTTGCTTTTGGTGGAAATATTTGAAATTATTATAAACACACTTGGGAACATTAGATTCAGCTTGAAAATATCCAACATCCAATCAGTTAGAGATTTATTAGTATGCCATCTCTCACTGATTATAAAATATGTGCAAATTATGGTTATAATCGAGTGGACTGCTAATGGAATCCATTTCAAATATTTTGGTTTCAAAGCTATCGGAGCACACAGTGTTTGAGCGGTCAGAAAATAAAGTAAAAAATATTTGTTGAAAGCCTTGACTTTCATGACGCGACTTTACTTCAATTGAACGTATGTGGAATCGAAGAGGATTGGAACTATACTAATTACCACGATTGGAATTCGTTCTAGAAACGACTCCAATCAAAAAGCCGGGTAAAACTTTCTTTTTTCTTCTTCGTTTTTTGTGTTTTACATTAAATAAGTTTTTTCATTAAGTCAATCGAATTGTTTCGAAGAGGATCATAATTACAGACATACAACTATTAATAATTGAGAGAAAGCATGCACATATGATGAATGAAAACGTGGGTATAAAATGTAGATCGTCTTATGATACGAATCTTATCTACATTCCGAGAGCTCTTTGCGAATGACGATTTCATGCTGTGGAAATAAACTTAAAATAAAATTTTGAACAAATAAAAATCATCTGCTCAACATCAGCTCAAATGAGTCAACAAAAGTCCAAAATGTTATCTCTCCCTTAATTCTTTTATAAGACTGATTTATGAGGAAATGCATGACTTTTACTTTATTATGCACAAAATAATAAAAAATGTATGATAAAATGTTGTTTATTTCGTTTTCTTGAGTATCTGGAATGAATATATAAAGAAAGTGGCTTCAGTAGTGAAGCATTAGATTCGAGCTTTATCTTTGAGGTAAGTCAAAATACATTGAATTAACCACATTCTGCAGCAGTGGAGACTTTTCGAAATTTTGTGTCATCAATTTTAATATCAAAGAAAAAACATTCGAAATATTTTCCATAAAAAACCTCAAAATATAAAATCATATATATTTTTCAGAAAGACTTGACTCCTGTGCCTACCGCAAATAACATTTGAAAATGACGATGAAGTTGTGCTTGCTCATGATTGTGACGCTCATCAGCATTGGTATAAAAAATTCACTACTTTTAGCAAATCTACTTGATATTTAATACTTTTGTCAATCTTTTCAACTCATGAAAATTCCATAGAATTTGCTGCTGCTAAAGGTTATTCTATTGTATGGGAAAAGGTGAGTATTCATCAATACTCAGTCAAATAATGAACAAATTGGTATTAATAAAAAAAAATTCAAGAAAACTTGGTTAGACGCATATAACTATTGCGATGGATATAATATGCGATTAGTTAGCATTGAATCGCGAAGGAAGTTGGATGAGGTTGTTGATGTAATCCAAAGTAATGGTATGTTTGCTTATTAGTAAGAAATCGAAAATGTCTGTTAATTATTTCGAAGTCGCTTTTAAACGTGCTTCGTACAAAGTACTAGAATTTTTCCAATTTCCGTTTTGCACTAGTCTCTTATTGTGAATACATGTATTTTATTACTTTTTCGGACACACCACAGTGTGTAGCAAACTAATTTCAATTAGAATCATCGAGAAAAAAAAACTCTGATTTCACTATATGAACTTTTTTTCCCCACACAGGATTGAATACGAGATATATTTGGACGTCTGGCACTAATCTAGACAGTTACAATGAAAAATACTTTTGGGCTACAACTAACAAGGAAGTAACCTTTAATGAAAATTGGGCCAATGGTCAACCAGATAACTACGGTGGACAACAAAATTGCATGATTTTGGATCGCTATCGTAACTATCAATTTGATGATGCCAATTGCTACATCAACAAATTCAATTTCATTTGTGAAGAAAAGTACTAGGCATTGGCAAACATCTATTACGATCTTAATTCCATATTACTACTCTCAACTTACGACTATGCATTGTTCTGTTTCCGAGATAAAAGTAAATAAATAAGGAATTAAAAGAATTAAATTTTAAAGCACTTTTTCTTGAAATTCGTTTTTACACTGGGCAATATCTTTGCCATAGACCAACAGATGCGTTAAAAACTCGCATACTACTGATGAGTTTGTAAGGTATTGAGTCAACTCAAAAAAAGTGTTTTTCATACGTTTCCGAGGTCAGAGTATACAACTCAAGCATTTTTGTACAATGTTTCTTTTTATCAAAAAAGCTGCTTTCAGTCGTTGGAAAACTTTTTGCTTCCTGCAAGCAACTGTTAAGTATCAAACGTCATTTAAAAATAAAAAGTCCATGCGAATCAAATAGAAAAAACCTTTTTCCCTTGGTTACCAAAAATAATTTGAAAAAAAAAACGTCCGTGTAATGATCTTCGTGTGAATGTGCCCGAAGGATGTGTCAATCGCAAAACGATTTTTCGAAAGCGATCTGAATAATCAACATTTTGCGTATAGGTCCGATCGTCAGGCGTTTACATACGTAATCAAATTGAAAACTTTGAAAACAGTCTGAACACAACAAGTGGACGACGATGCAGCATTTGATTAAACTTTCGATTTTAATAACAATCTTTATTGACATAGCAAGTGCATGTGAGTAATCACATCAGTGAATAGAATCGTTTGATCATTGGAGTCGGATTTTAATACAGGAGATAATTGTTGAAAAAAATCTAATCTCAGAATGAAATTTGAACTAATTTGAACTAACTTTGAGTGTTTAATAAAAAATTAAATTTCGGCAGACATCACATTAAAGAGTCTAACATCAAAAGTTGTACTTTTTTTAACTTGTTTGAAAAGTTATCAGTTTTCACTATTCAACTTTCATAATTCAAAACAAAAATGTGTTTATTTTACTTGTCTGTTGAAAAAATTA
>NW_022202523.1:0-6549 GCF_009176525.2 Contarinia nasturtii | reverse complement strand
TAACTTCAAAATATTTTGATGCGAAAAAATCCCTATTTAGTTCGGTGCCGGAATTATAATTTCATACATTGTTCAAAGAAATTAATTGATACGATGCAATGTTTACGAAGCACATTTTGAATGTAATCAGAAGAATCGGCTTCGATATGATACACACCAATACACACAGCTACCAACTGTCAAATGTCGTACACATTCAAACATGTTTCGAATTCGAAATTCGAATTTGAATTATGAAATAAAAAAAATAAAAAAATGTTTCTGAAACTAAAATCAAATCAAACAAATCTAAAAAAAAGGTACATTTATAAATGTATTTCACAGTCACTTGAAATTCCTACGCAATGTTTTTTTTTATTCATGCACAATCGAAACACACACAGAGAGAAGAGAGTAAGATTTGTATTTTCATCCTCTTTTTTTTCCGGTTTGTTTTTCAAATTTCATTTGCTTAAAATCAATCGTATGAATACGATATTATGAACTCAACGAGTTTATGTTATTTACATTTGTTTACATTATATTGCCGCTACAGTTTCTTAGAATATAATAACAAAAAGAGAAACAATCGAAACACACAGAAGATGTTGTTGTGTATCGCAACACGAAAAAGCCGAAAAAGTGGTTCACATTATGCCTATATTCTACCTTCCATTTGACACGAAAATTGCCACAAAAATGGGTTAAAGCGTTACATTTTTTAACGTTAAAATGTCCTAAAAACGTTACATATTTGTCCGTTGGGCAGTGTCAATTCATCAAAAATATTTTTTTACGTATTTTCATTTCAGCGGTGAATTTTATAATCCTATGGGTGATGATACATGGAACAATGAGGACTGAGCGAATCACACCACATTTCATGGAGTCAATCACTTTTTTGTATATGGCAGTTTTCAATTTTATAGATATAGATTAACATGCCAGTTTTTGTAGTTTATAACTAATTATTTTGTTCCAAATAAACATATGGCATACTTATCTTATTCAACCAATTTTGATTTTTTAATAACTAAGAATAAGAACAGTATATATAGAGAGATGCTTATTGAAGACGATTATGAATTTTACGTATGCAAAAAAATTCCTATTATTTAACCTTCACGTTGAACCTTATACAACATTTTTTTCAAATACTTATTTTGAAAATTATAAATTCTATTTATTATTCAACGTATTCAAAAATTCAGCTGCGAGCTCGTCCTAGGACACTTCACTCATCCAAACATGTTTGCTTTCGTCAATAAAACGTGAATATAAAAGAAAATATTGTTCATCAATTTATTTCATTTAGAACAGTTCAGCCGGAGAATTCGATGACATAAAGCTGTTGATCATGTGGTAGTGCGAAGTGATATTGTGCTTATTGGTTTCAACTATACAATTCATTGGTGACTGAAAATCTTAACGCATCACTGAAACCAAAATTAAATTGTTCATTTAAATTTTATTGTTCATTCCAGCAATAAACATAGTGGAAAATGAACGAGATTTTAAATTTTCATGCGTATCTTCTGCATCGTAAGAAAAAATATGAATAATATGAACTGAATTTGTTAACAATTTTTGAGAATTTCAGCGCTACCGAATTTACTTCTATTCACTTCAAATATGATCCAAAAATGGCAAAATATGAATATAAATTCAGTAAAAATGAGCTTGCCAAAGTCAAAGAAATGATCGGAAACAAAGAGAAGATTATGTAAAAAATCAATAAATTTATTGATTAATTTTATGTAAATATTAATGTAAAAAATCTTCTAGCTTCTACTTCATGGGATATGGTAGCTATTTGCGCAATTATTAATAAAAAACTAAATTAATTTTTATAACAACATTCAGCCGACAGAAATTTTATTATAGCAAAAGGTTTAACATTTAACTGAATTTATTTACTACAAAAAATATAATGTGATTATTTTTTCAGAGGAAATGATCACAAAAAATTGTTGCTCGTGTACTGTAAGTCACGCATTCTATTGGGGAGCCGATCATTTTAAGTTTTTTCAATATTTTTCGGGGCTCGACTCTGTACTTCCACAAAAAATTCGAATTGGATTGAATTTCATCAAAAATATTGTGGACTCAGATGAATTTAAAATCAAATTGTCTACGGTTTATTTGACCGGTTTTAGTTTAGGTGAGCTAATCAAGCCGGGTTTCAAGTTATTGCTAGTTTTACATTGCTGTTAATAAATCTTTCAGGTGGACACATTGCGGGAATGATTGGACATGAGTTGAAAAAAATCTATAATGGAAAAATGGTAGCAGCAGTATGGGGAAATTTGAACATTGAATTCCGATAGCAGTTTTTGACCCCCCTAGAATTGGATTTCCGTATCCGATAATCGATGGAAAACCAAGACGAACACAAAAAGTAGACGCGAAATTTGTTGCAGTTTCCATTATTTCTCGTATCGGTGTCAAAAAATATATTGGGGATATTGATGTTATAGTTAATGATGGTAGTTATTACTCTGTAAAATAGAAGGGATTAAATATTAATCATTTTGGATTTTTCATCAAAATAATCTAAAAGGATTAAATGTTAGCACTATAGGATTAAATTTGAATACTTACTAAAAGTAGCTATAATAAGACCACGATGACATCCCGCACAATACCCAGGGCTTTGAATTGTTTAACAAATAACAAATTCATTACTTATTGTTCATATTGAGAAATCGATTCAATCAAATGCACAAACCTTTGTAGAGTATATTGCGACCGGCGTTTGTATCACGATTCCATGTGATAGTACGACCAATTGTCCGTTTTTCTTCGTGGCGTCGGAATTTTGATGCCATACGTGGACTTCAATCAAAAATAAATAAATAACCTTTTGCTTCTGAGTCGGCAGCAATGACATTTTCACCCACAAATACGAATGTTTCTTTGCCATCGATCAACCAGTCTGCCAACTTGTCGAGGGTCCCGCATGATTTCATTTTCGTCTTTGACAACGACGAATTTTGTGCGTTCCATCCAGAATGACATAGCCACTCCATCCGTTTGAATCGAATTTTGAAATTTTATAGTGGCACGATTGTCATTTTGCGGTGTTCTTTCAATGGCATCAATGTCAAAATACATTCGCCAAAGCACGACCCAATCAGCGGCTTTTAATTCCTCACGTTGCTTTGGTGTTCCATCACGTCTAATGAGCCGTGGGTGTGGGCATCCGATCTCTCTCAGCATGAAATAAAGACCTTTGTTATCGATGCGAATGTGATGTCTTTCAAACGTTGAAACTGGAAAAACGGTGAAATTTCTGTAATCACGGAGCTCTGTTCTTTCACCTCGTCGCAATGCCGCCTCTCTATTTCGTTGGTGATCACGAATGTACCTATTGTATGATTGACGAGGAAATCAATAGAAATTGCATTGTTTAACGAATGAAACAAAAATGATTGTGTGCAACCGATTGATTTGAAATAATGTAAAAATATTAACGGCTTACCGTTGCAAATGTAGAAATATTGGTACGTATTTGAACCAATTGCCTGCCGTCGTCATCGTAAAAAAATATGCTCGACCATCTCCGAAACGAATTGGATGCAATTCATTTTTTAGTATTTCAATTAGATACGGATCTGGTACGCGCTCTGATTTCTTTTTGAATAGATATTGCATGGTATCGTTGATCTGTTGCTTGGTCGCATTTTGGTGCTCAAAAAACTTCCAAAGACGAGAATATGCGTGATAGCAAACGTTATTCTTGAAATTTGTGTAGTACATTTGAATCATTGCGGCGAAACAGTAGCTCTTATTTTTCTCCAAATAATACTGCAACATGAAGTTTTTTTCACACGGTTTATTTGTTGTAATACGTAGGGTGCTCCATAATTTTTTTTAAAAAGGTATTTTTAGTGTTGCCCGATGCAAACCATTGTCATATTCGTAAAATTTGGCATTTTTTATGAACAATAGCTTTTACAGAACGAATTTTTGTTGCGTGGTGTGGCTACGGCAGCAGCTTAAACATGACACCCTAAAAAAGTGCACTATTTCGAATATACACCTTTTTTCCACTTCGACAAATACATTTTATACATCCCATTTTGGTCTCTGGTGGACGAAAGGGTCCCGAGTTAGACGTACACGGATTACGGTGCATTAATTCGATCTTTTAGGTGGTCAAATAGTCGACTGTTTGATGGGTTACTTTTTGCCATGATTGGGGATTATAAGTTTCCGAAGTATGGATTTCATATTTCCGTGATGGCTTTTGGCAAGCAAATGGTTGTATACTATTCAGAATTGAAGGGCCTTTCATCCCATAAAGTCATGGTAGCAACATGACCCATAACATTGTAAAATAATGCGGTCCACTCTTTCACTATCACATCACAAACGAACAACTTTTGTTGGATTGTGTTCATGTTTGAAGACTCAGAGAGTCATTCGAGGTTTACTTTCGGGTCCGAAGCGCTAGAATCATGATTTGGCTCCAATTGCAATAATATAGACGTGTTTAGATGATCCTCTGTTGAGTTTACTTGGACATTTCTTTGCACCAAATAACATGTTTCAATTTTTGCAACTTTTGAAAAATCGTCGATTTTTGTGGGATGAAGGTACAAACTGCCATGGTGATTGTGCAATATTGCATGTATGCCGTGGGATGATAAGCTCAAACATGCTATAATTTAACTGTAAAAGAAATTAAGGTCCAACTCAATCAGGTTCCGTACATCAGCAGAGTGTTTCTCAGTGACGGCAGTTTTCGAGGCACCATCGCGCAATTGATCTCTGTGGCTAGCACCGTGACGATGGAATTCCGCAAACCAGTTGTATACAGTGGTAAGGCATGATACTTCCATCCCATACCCCAACTTAGGTCGAAAGTCGTGTTCTTGAGCAGAGAGCCCTCTTTGAAATTTTATAAAAAATTCGTTCGAAAATTTTGTTTTGTAAATTTCATTTTTTCTCCAAATTGATTTTTTCTTTCTGTCGCCGTAGCCACACCACGCAACTAAAATTCGTTCTGTAAAAGCTATTGTTCATAAAAAATGCCAAATTTTACGAATATGACAATGGTTTGCATCGGGCAACACTAAAAATACCTTTTTAAAAAAAATTAAGGAGCAGCCCTCGTACAACAAATAAACTATTCATAAAAAACTTTATGTTGCAGTATTATTTGGAGAAAAATAAGAGCTAATTTTTCGCTGCAACGATTCATTTGTGATGCGTAGTTGAATATATTTGATATTTTCTCAATTTTTGGAGCTCTCACGAAATATTTACGACACAAACGATAAATCATTCTGGACACCTTGTATCCACAGTTCATTACGGCATCTTCATCGTCGCTATCAAAATTTTGCGCCCCTCGGAAAAAATCATCGAAGAAGTTCTTATCCACAAATTTACTGAAGTAATCTTCGATTTCACCGTATCGATTGCCATCACAACGCACTTGAAAAAATTTGAAAATCAAGTAATGAACACTGAGTGCACCCAAAATGAAACATCGCGTCATTTCAAGCACATAATCGCTGGTCAAATCACGAAATTCATCTGTTTTCATAGGTCGATTATGTTTCAAGCCTTTTTTTGCACTTTTCTTTATCGTTTGATTTTCACAAATTTTTTTCCTCTTTACTGGCTTTGGCTTAGAAGCCGATTTGGCTTCCGTTTCTTTCCAGCCATCGTGATCGAGTGATAGTATACCGAAGAGCTCTTATATTTATAGTCAAAAATCTGTTGATTCAGCAATATATTATTTTTGATGAATTTATAAGTTCCCGGTATTTTAAAAACGGGCCTCTGAAAATTCATCAAAATATACAATCACCGATTCATGTAATCGAACGGGTTCACAATAAACAAACTAACAATGCGTTCATTTCACTATTGCATAAATATAATTTCACAAGTCTTCGATGCAACCGAACTAAAAACTTCATTGAAAATCATTTTCAGCCCTTTCAGCAAGAATATTCTCAAGCATTTTACAATGTGTGTTTCGGTTGTTCACGATTCTGATGGATTTTGAAAATGTTCGCCATGTTACGCTTCACAAAAAAAAAATCGGTGAGCTCAAAAGAGTGAGGTTATGAAATGAAATATGTGCTGATATCAATGCAAACCGATCCCAACTTTTATTGAGAACAATCCGCTAATCACCCTTTCTTCACTTTGTTTCCACTAGCTATGAAACATTTTATCAGAAATCTTATAAATAGCACAGAAGCCATGGAAAAAAGGATTTTATTGAAAATCATCTTTTAATAAACAAACCAATCGAAATTCCAACAGAAACAAAAATATTTTTTTCGACAACGGTGCACGCAACGGTTTTACACAACAAACATAAGACCGTGAAAAGTTATGTTTGTAATCGAAAGACAATGACAGGCGTTTGAAGTTTCATGTAAATGTCAATACAATATGAAACAGTGTTCCACCAGAATGATTATTCATTTAATATTCAAACAATTAATACAATTTAACTGTTTTACAAAACTATTGTATTTTGCATTTAAAATGAATACAAAAAATCTTTCTAGCACCTTCTTATTTCATTTTAATCCATTTGGATTT
>NW_022202522.1:0-13029 GCF_009176525.2 Contarinia nasturtii | reverse complement strand
AATCCACACTACGACAATATGTGCAAAAGAATAGAGTCAATACAAAAACAATTTTTGATATATGCTCTGAGGAGAATGGCCTGGAATGATTTTAGACTGCCAAAATACGAACACAGACTACTATTTCTGCAAATGATTACTCTTGAGGAGAGACGCAAGATGGCGCAAGTGTCTTTTATTTTCAAAATTATTCACGGAGATTTAAGGTCAACTTATGTTTCAAACAGTATGAAATATTATGTTTAGGCACATGACACCAGAGCAACACCACTATTTGATTTACCAATTAGGAGAACTGATTACACAAAATATGAGCCAATAAATTATTTGCTTACAACATTCAACGATTTTTATGCCAACAAATTGCAAAACAGTGATAAAAGTATAATTGATTTAGAAATAAATTTATCAACAGTTAAACAAAGAATAGAAAATTATTTAAAGCAAAACAGATAAATACAAAATGTTTGTTATGGATTAGCAGTTGCAAAATTAATTTATGAGAATTATATTATTTACATGTAAGGAGAGAAGCAATAATTTTTCAGTTACACTCTCAAAAATGCTTGATAAAAATTGAATTATATTGTGTTATATTTATTTAATTAAAATATTTTCAATAAACCACCAAGGCGAGGGAACGCTGTTCGGTGCAGTTATTATTATTAATGTAAAAAATGCCGCATAGCTTATATCCCTAAAAATTCTTGTCTTCACGATATGGCATTTTTTAGTGCAAATATGGCAAAAAATGGCCAAAAATGGGAGTTTTAAAATTTAAAGTATTTTATGGGCCAAAATGTGTTCCAATGACTCTGTAAATATGCTCTGTGACTGGCCAAACAAAATTGAACAAAATATCGACCGTTTTTAATGGCTATCCCACCAAAAATTCGGCCAAATGTACCAATATTCGATTTTCACAAAAATGTCTAGATGTATGAAATATGAAATTTTAACCACAAATAACTACATGTTTGATAGTCTCCTCGCATAAGATCGATAAAATACCGAATCCCACCAGGCCAGAAGGTGAACTATCGTCGAGAGAGGTGCATGCGGTTAGTCACAAATAAAATTAAAAGAAATCTACAAAAATGTTAGTATTGTATAGATGGCAAACTATGTAAAAATGGCAAAAAGGCATATTCGTTGGGAAGGTCTTAAAGTAAGCTCTCGAGTGGTGCCAATTGCAACTTAAAAATGTCGTGTGGGGGTGGCCAAATTGGCAAAAAACCAAAAATTTACCGTTGGCCGCACACATAACGGCCATTTTTTCGAAAAAGACTGCATATGTTCCCTTGAAAATTTCATCAATTTAAGCCCCAAGTCAAAGATAAAAAAATATGCATACCACTCACCACAGAAAAAACCACTTTTCCCCATTACGAACCACAACCACAATTTATATGATTTTGATCCAAAAATAACCTAAAAATCCATATTTTCATTGTTTTTGAAAAGATTCCAATTCATGTTTCTTGAATCTTTAACATTGAAAATAGCGCTTACAAAACTATTGATATCAATTAAAAAACCTCTATCGAGGTGAAGAACGAGCGACGAAACCAAAATTTAAAACACAAAATTTCTGATATCAATTTTGTGACGAAAATAGTTGGTAGATATATTTTCTGTGTACTGTGAATATAAACTTAATATACATTTGTAAATTCGGAACGTTGCTTCATTGCATCAGTATGAACTCAAAGTAAAAAAGAGAGAATTTCTGAAACGTTTCGAATATACAAATGTATAATATATCTACCAACTATTTTCGTCACAAAATTGATATCAAAAATTTTGTGTTTTAAATTTTAGTTTCGTCACTCTTTCTCCACCTCGATAGAGGTTTTTTATTTGATTACAAAGACCTACAACACTCATTCATGGGAAATAAATTTATCAAATTGTAATGGAAATTCTATTATGGATTATTCAAAATGCACACTAACTATATTTAACTTGAAGTTCACTTAATTATAATCATTATTTTCAGAATCAACAACCAATACAAGGAACATTGCGTTCTGTCCAAGATCAAGCACGAAACTCTCGCCCGTAAGCTTTAGGTATTGTGGAGGATTTCATCAAGGTCTTATTATAGCTACTTTTAGTAAGTATTTAAATTTAATTCTGCAGTGCTAACATTTTATTCATTTGGTTTATTTTGGTGAAAAATCCCAAATTATTAATATTTGTTCCTTTCTATTTTACAGAGTACTTGAATATACAATGCAGTCAATGCAGGTATATTGAATTTTTTTAAAATTTGACTTACGATAATTAGTGACTGGCATCATCGCTTGGCGAATCGTGACTTCCCAGCTTTTTGCAAGATGAGCACCAATACCACTGTCTGCTGGGGGAATTAAAAGAGGTTCACCAACTTTGTAACTTAGCAGAGGGTCTTGTCCAACAAAATAGTCTATGTTTGTAGTACGAATTTGGAAGCAATGTGATTCTTTTTCACTAAGATTTCGCGCAGTATCGATTGAAATGATCTCATTTAATGGAATCTCTTTAAAGTATTTACTTCCATGATTTGATATAAACAGTACTATTGCTTTTGAATCTAATCGCCAGTAATGTCTTTTAACCGTTCTATCCTTGTTTGTATGGTGAACTAGCCAACCTTCTTTAATGACTTGTCCACTTCGCCGCTTCGTGTGTTTCACTGATTGAACAATTCGCATTAGAGGAATATTTGCACTATTTGAAAGTGGCTGAACGCAATCTGTAGGTATATGTTCATCACTTGGGGCATCAATATTGACAATTTCATGATATATTGAGCCATTCAAAATAATAGAAGATGCAATACTTTGTCTATTGTTATTGGGAGATTCTTCATTATCACTATCATTTAAATCATCTTTTATATATACTTCACTTTCACTACTAATGCTACTGTCATTCGGTTCCCTTGAACTTAATTCTTTTTCACCCGGACAATCTTTTGGCACTTTATCGATGCATTTTTTATGAGCATTATACTGACAATCTTTACATTGAACGCCTTGTTTAAAAATTCCGCGTAAAAGTTTTTTGCAGAACTGACAAATTGTTGGCCTTGTATAAGTATGAACTGAGAATGTATGTGGAATTTTACGCTCTGTCAGTCCTATTCCAACTCGACTTTCTGCCGACGACGATCGATTCGAGTGATAAGTAGGCATTTGCTGTGTTCATACAAAATAAATTGAACAGAAATAAAAGAAAATACGAATATATGTTTTAATTCAAAATACATAAAAAGTTTACGATCTGATATATTCTATGATTAAACAACAAAAATACACTTCAAATGTCATTTCTTTGTCTCTCTTTTCGGATATAATATAAACGATTTCGTAATATTTTCGTATTTTCAAAATATTTATTTGCATTTATAAACATTTAATTTAAAACATATTAACTATAATGATTTTGTTTTGCATTTGACGTATTCAGAATATACCAGATCAAATGTTATAAATACATATTTTTGTTTGGACGGACTTATATTGAGTTGTCGTATATTAATCGTAATTCATAATATTCGTAGTTCATACTTTTTTGTTCATCTAATTTCGAATATCATTCATAAGTTGTGCCATCTTTCTTACCAATGATGATCCGGCTGTAGAACTTGAACTATCATCACATGTTGAAGCAAGTGAATTATTACTTGAAGTTGCTGAAGGTCCGCGAGGAGGCTGAAGTGACGATACACGTCGGGATGGATCGGCTTTACTACAATTATCCGGGACCTTATTTACCTAGGGTTGGAAAAAATGGAAATTAATCAATAAGTAATGGAACAGATCTGAATATGAAATTATAAAAGAAAGTATATAGTTTAAGCGCAAAATTATTGACAACAACATTGCTTTAATTTGATATTTAGTAGTAGTAGTAGTAGTTGTTCACTGTGGAAGAGAAAAAATTGTCATTAATATGATTACTAATATGATGATTACTATAATGTACTTGAATCACGAAACCGCTACTTTTAGCTTAGACAACTAAAAGTGTATGGTTGTCTGTGCATGCCAAGACCGTTTGTGGGCTTTTTTCACGGCGAAAATGTTGATGCATGGCTACTTTTTTCAATATACACAACGTCTTGTAGATCATGTTTCGTAACGCATTAACGTATCTCGATCCCAAATAATGGTGAAAAAATTTCCTTTTGTTCTATCCAAGCGTTGACGATGATTTCCGGCGGTGAATTCAAAATGCATTCTATCATTTGACGGGTGCTTCTTCGACTTGTGGATTTGATCAAACCATGTAACTGGAACGACTGTACAGTTGAGGCAAACTAGAAAACTGAAAACAAAATAATAGAAAGCCCATTAATATTAGATATATACATATTATGAAACAAATTATTCTTTTTTTTTTCAATCAACAACAACAATAACAACACTTACCGGTCTTTAATGATTCTGCTCTCTGGCTTATGGTATTTCGGTTTTTGAGGCGCACAATGACAACGGCTGTAAGTCGTTGATGTTCGGAACTCATCCACATGCACTAACAGTACATAGTAGTTCAATGTAGCGATAAGGCCTCTCAAGGGTGTTCTTAGGTTCCCTTTTATTGGTGAATTTGCGGCAAATCTTGCATTGGCCACTGCGTAAATAATTGGTCGATCCTCACGGTTTGGGATTTCCTTCGCCAAACTGGTAATTTCCTTTACTATAACATGATAACTTTTTTGTTGGTCAAATAACTTTTCGTATTTCAATCGTGTAACACCGACTTGATATTTCACCATCATGGCAAAAAAAAACTAGTAAATAAACTTAGGAAATTCGTGTTCAAATTTTGTAAGCCACAAAATAACAAATAATAAAAACAACTCACTTGACACGATTCGTTGAATACTTGGTAATCCAGAAATCTCGACTTTTGGGCGATGGTCACTCTGAGTACTTCGTGAGATCTTCGCGAATTTTGGCACACTTTTTCTTAAATTGGCCGATTTAGCGATAGAGTTTTCCTCGCCTTCTGTAAGTGTCGACCCCTTTGTGCCATTGCTTAGATGTCAATCGATATGATTATATCCGATATCGAACAGCGATATGACAATTACCTTTTTTTGTTATTGCTGACGTATTTCGCTGCACCATGTTGTCGCTGTGACGTTATTCCGTTACTATTGTGTGTACAACAGCTCATCTCTCTACTACCAAAACTCAATTTTGTCAGCAATCTGTTTGCTGTTGCGACTGTGTGGTAAAACTATATAGTTTCTTACATTCTAATGGTTTTTCAATCACCTCGCACTCACTCAGTCATTCATTCAGCCGGACACACACAAATTTTCTCTCTCTCTTTCTATATCACATACATTTCTATATCATCATCATCATCATCATCATCATCGTCATTGTCATTTGAAAATCTCATAGTCCATATTATAGAATTTATGTTAATGATGATAATGGAAAATCAATCGAAGGAATGGATCAGGAATTGTAAAGTAATGGAATAGAAATTTTTAAATAAGTTGGTCTTGATATTTACACATCGTTTATGAAAATTCATGCAGCAGTCCTCACATTTAAGTCCTTGTCGTACTAGACCAAACAACATTTCACCACAGTAGTCACAAAATGTAGGTGCTTTATACGAGTGTACAGAAAGTGAATGTGGTCGAATTGTTGGTATATCATCATGATTATTCGCATAAATTATTGCTGAAAAATGCATTTGTAAATATTTAATATTAAGAATAAATATTGTCTTATTTGATTATTAAAAAACATAATGCAAAATATTAAAAAAATGTGAATTTTTCATCCAAAATATAAATATTTCACTGAGCTAGAAGATCATTTTGCGATTATTCTAAAAATAATAAAATATTTTAGATACATAAATACTAACGGGATGAAGTTAAAACAATTTCAATCAATGTTTCGTCCACTACATCGGCCACTGAATTCACCAGTTGCAGTATGTTTGGGCTTTTATAATCATGGCGAAATAAAAGTAAACGTTCTGACAGATGACTCAAACCATTATCTGGTATCTGTATGCGTGAGAAACATGGAATAAATTAAAATGAACTATATTTTTACGTTAAATGTTACTTACTTTGGAATTTATGAAATCACAAGCTAAATCCTTGAGAGATTTCAAATTTATCGTTGCTACTGGCACAGTAATCATATCGCGCAAATTGCCGAATTGAAATAAAAATGTAACCTCTACTCGTTCCATATTGTAGCTGTGAAATATTTGAAAACCTTGATTTAGTTAAAATAAATAAAAAATCAACATCGACTAGAAATCTATTTATTCTATTCTGTATAAAAAAGTTAAATTTAATTTTGTATTTTGAAAACATAATCTTTTTTAAAATAATCTTCTCAATAATGAATACAAATACCGGATTCATAAAATAATTGACTTCAAAAAATTCAAAATATTCAAAAATTTCGTTGATTTCACATTAAACCTGTTGCTTGTTTAACTCTTATAATATAAAAGGAACATCTTGTAAATTTTATAAATAAATTGCATGGTCTTTTATAATTGCATCGAATCATATAAATGAATATATTCACATCTCTAATTTACAAACATGATTTATTATAATATAGAAGAAAGAACAGAATAGTTCAAGAATCATTGCTGACGTGTTGATTTTCTACGAAACAGTAGATGCTTGGTGATTTCATAAACATTTTAATAGGAATTTTTTATAGTTGATTTTTATGTATTTGGTATTGTTAAAATCGAGTAGTTCAAAAAATATGAAAACTATAGAACAGAGCGACAGATAAAATAATAATATTATAAATGGTTACATTTTTTATATTACGTAATCAATGCATCTTTCCTAAAACAAAATAAGATGCGATATTTTACATTTCACAAATTCGAGTTGTTTTTTACAGTGTTTTTCATATTTTATAAAACCGATAGTATTGTGGAATACTATATCATGTAATAAATAAATAGTTCAATTTCTAATGATTACTAACACAAACAAAAACACTCTTTGTATACATCATTTGTTACTTCATTTAAATCGTTTGAATGCGTTTACGTTCATTTTGATTTTTTGAATATAAAAGAATAATATAGTAGTGCATTTAGTTCTAGAATAATTGTTTCATAGTATTCGAATAAACGTGGATTAGATGTATTACCTTTAATTGAAGTATTTTCAATTATTCATTTCTCATAAATCATTTGTTCTTTTTTTCTTAAGAATTTGAGCATGTATATAAATATATTAAGAGAAAGAAATCTTTTCATGGAGTTTCCACTACATAAATTTGCTTACAAATACATATATGCAAAAATACATAACAATAATCTCAGAAAAAACCCACCTTTATTGTCTTAATTTTTAAAATCTAAATGTATAAGAAAGTTAATTTCTTGGAATGTCTATTTCAAATAACACCGAATAGATTCTAGAAATTATAGTGAAAATACCGTAAATTGCACAAGACACTTCAAAATTTATTACGTTTTCATTCCGATAAAATATTTTAAGAGATGATACAAATGAGTTCGAACGAACAATTTTAAATAGACAAATTAATATTTTAAACTATATATTTTAACAGCGTTTTCCAATGTTTTTTGATGAAATTCCACATCAGTTGTTTTATTTATTGTTCATCGTTTTACGCTTACAATGCGATTTATATTCTAATTGGATAAATATTCTCTTCACGTCGTAAACTTTTGTGTTTAACAATGCTACTATCCAGATTGATGCCAAAGCCTGCACGTGAACGCATCTGAAATTTCACGATATGCTACGCTATCAAGTGGTGAAGAAATATGTGAAGATGTGTGAAGATGTTATTATTATATATTAAGAATTTAATTTTCATGTATGTATTGAGTTCCATTGGCTGAACGTACCTAGAGCTGATCAGAAGAAAAGAATGGAAAAAATGGAAATAATCAATGGAAGTTATGAAACAGAATGGAAAATGAAATTATAAAAGAAAGTATATACTTTATAGTAAATTAAAGTATATACTTATAGAGATTTTGTTGTATATTAAGAGAAAAAGAGAAAGAATACGCAATGAGAATTGATGGTGAGCGGTAATGAAACAAATTGCAATCAAACTTACTCCTAAAAAAAATGGCCAGCTGATTACTTCTTTTTATGGTGCTGCTGCTGCTCGAATCTGACGATTTCGACGATCGTCTTGATTCGGCACATTCAGACGGTTCGGTTTATTCGGTTAATTTGCAGGATTTGCAGGATTCGGTCAATTTAAACGATTTGTACGGTTGATTGGCTTTTAAGAATGTTCGAGTGTAATTTCTTCTATCTGGACCAAGTCTCCTACGATATGTATGATGCAAAATTGCAATGTATGTACAAAAATTTCAATGTGGGGTGGCCAAATTGGCCAAAAACCATTACCGTTCGGCCGGACACATAACGTACATTATCTCGAACACTAGCCTAACTTGGTGTATTGAAAATTTCACCGATTTTAGGCCTAAATCTAACCAGTAAACATATCGAAGTGTTAATAAAAGTTTTAAATTTCCTTAGTACAGATCGATATAAAGTGGCGAAAAAATAAATTTGTTAAAATGAAAGGGACCCGTTCGGGATATTGGGGGCAGGGGAGTACCCCACCATGTCAAACTTTGGTCGGATAAAAAAATAATGTTCTACAAAGTTGTTCAGAATGACGAGAGAAATTTTTTACGACCCCTGCCCTCCAATTCCCCCCACCCCCTTGGGGGTTGGGGGTCATAACTCCTTCACCCATGATTTGTTCGGGGCGGGGGTCAAAATAATATAAAAATGAACCCTTGCCCTTCGATTTGGGTCATTTAGGGCGGCCAAAACTATATACCAATGGAAACTACATTGATATGCGTAAATTTCATGGGAGAAAACACGTATGCCCATTTGAGTCATAAGGGGTGAATACGAGGGTTGCTCCATAATTTTTTTTAAAAACATATATAACACAGTTGTTTTTTGTCGAAAATGGTTTTATTGTTTTTCAAAATATTCCCCGAGATGATCGATACACTTTTGCATTCGATGAAACCATTTGTCATAGCATTCGTGCCACTCCGAAACTGATATCTCCAAAACGTGTGTTTTGAACGCTTCAACTGCTTCTTCTGGTGTCGAAAATCGTTGACCACGTAGTTTTTTCTTCACGCTTGGGAACAAAAAAAAGTCATTGGGTACCAGGTCAGGACTGTACGGTGGATGACCCATCAGTTCGATGTTTTGACCGGTCAAAAATCGAGTAGTTTGAAAAGATGTGTGAGAGCTCGCATTATCGTGATGAAGAATTATTTTGCGACGGTGGTTGTTTTTTCTTATTTCACCAAACACTTCGGGCAAACAAATGGTGGTATACCAATCAGAATTGACGGTCTTACGATCCTCTAGTGGAACGGTTGCCACATGACCACTTCTCCCGAAAAAACAGGCGACCATTCGCTTCGAAGTGCTTCTTGCTCGAACAACTTTCGTTGGGTTATCTTCATTTTGGAAGACCCATACAGTCGACTGCTGTTTCGTTTCGGGCTCATAGGCATATATCCACGATTCGTCACCAGTGACGATTTTATTAACGTCTTTTGAAGCACCACGATTGAATTTCTTGAGCATTTCTTTACACCAACTCACACGAGCCATTTTTTGTTCATCGGCCAATTTATGTGGGATCCAACGAGAGCAAATCTTTTTTACGGCTAAGAGTTCATGCAAAATTGTATGTATGCTGTGGGATGAAATGCCCAAAGATGCCTCAATCTCACGGTAGGTCACATGACGATCTTCCATAATCAGTTTTCTGACAGCATCGATGTTTTGTGGCACAACAGCCGATTTTGGACGACCTGTATGAAACTCGTCTTTGAGCGAACTACGACCGCAACGGAATTCTCGGTACCAGTTATAAATTGTCTGAAGGGTTGGTGCTTCATTGCCAAAGGCCAAATGAAGTCGATCGAAACACTGTTGTTGAGATAATTTACTTCGAAAATCGTAGTAAATCATTTTACGAAAATCTTCACGTGTAAAATTCATTTTTTTGTTGAGTCGCAGTTTACCAGTCACTGTAAACAATACAAATAGCGTTCGTACGACAAAAGGTTCAGGGCACGAATACATACCAAAACATCAAACTTTACGAATATGACAATGGTTTACATCGGGCAACACTATAAGTACCATTTTAAAAAAAAATATGGAGCAACCTACGTATCCCATTGTAAAGTTACAAATAAATGGAGTATTTTTATTTTCGACCCGAATTAAAGGTACAAGCTAGAAGGAGTAAATTGTAGGTCAAGGGAGATTGACAATGTATGGAGCCTATAGGTAATTTTTTGGGGTTAGATTGGGCATGGACCCAATTTCGGGGTATTTTTCGAAATGTTCGTGAATTTTGTAGGGGGGCCCCCTTGGGGGTGAGGGAAGAGGGTGCCCAATGGCCTAAATGAAATGTTTACATAAAATTAGTTATAGTTGGCCATACAGTTGAGTGCGAAATTCCGCACCCAAAAAGTGAAAAATCGACTTTTAATAATTTTACCCTAATGGGGGGGCTCTGAATTGTTGGGAGACTTGCGGTGAATGGGCTCGAGACGAATATCATTTCTAGGGTATTTTGGGATGCTGATTCTGAAAATCGAGGTTTCGGCCCGAAAAAATCATGGGTGAAGGAGCTATGACCCCAACCCCCAAGGGCTTGGGGGACTTGGAGGGCAGGGTTCGTAAAAAATTTCTCACGCCATTCTGAACAACTTTGTAGAACATTATTTTTTGATCCGACCAAATTTTGACATGGTGGGGTACTCCCCTGCCCCCAATATCCCGAACGGCCCCCCCTATTTTCACAAATTTATTTTTTCGCCACTTAACATCGATCTGTACTAAGGATATTTAAAACTTTTATTAACACTTCGATATGTTTACTGGTAAGCTATAAAACGCCACATAGCTAAATTCCCTAAAAATTCTTGTCTTCACGATATGGCCTTTGATAGTGCTAAAATGGCCAAAAATGACAAAAAATGTTACTTCTAACATTTGAAGTATTTTATGGGCCAAAATGTACTCCAATGAAACTGTAAATATGCTCTGTGACTAGCCAAACAAAATTGAATAAATTATCGACCGTTCTGGATGACTATTCCACCAAAAATCGGCCAAATGTACCAAAATTCGAATTTTCACAAAAAAGTCTAGATGTATGAAATATGAAATTTTAACAACAAATAACTACATGTTTGATAGTCTCCTCGCATAAGATCGATAAAATACCGAATCCCACCAGGCCAGAAGGTGGACTATCGTCGGGAGAGGTGCATGCGGTTAGTCACAAATGAAATCTACAAAAATGTTAGTATAAATGGCAAACTATGCAAAAGGTCATGCAAAAATTGCCATTATTTCGTGCGGTCGAAGAGATTTATCACACAGCTATTATGAAATTCCGAATACAAATAGCTGATGTCGAGGCTCGGGAATTGAGGAAAGAAAGAGAAAGAACGATTCGACAACGGTGTAGTGCGGTAGCGCAAGCGTCGCACTCATTACGCATGCTAATTAATATTAAATAAATCAGTTCAGTTCAATTTCAGACATACATAGAACCACACGTCTTTGTTGTACTCATTACAATTCCTTAGGTACACCACCACTGTAAGTACCATAATACATATCATAATATATCTTATAACGGCAGATAATGAAAGAGACAGTGAGGGTGAGCGGAAAAAGCGATCAAATTGGCGCTTAAAGTCTGAAGTTCATCGAGCCGAAAATGAGACAAAACCTTACTTATCTCAAAAATCACACGGTCGTTCACCCCAACCTCACTTTTCGAATCAAACACGAAGTAGTGAATCACAACCTCACTTTTTAGCGAAACCACATGGTCGAAAAACACAACCTCACTCTTCGGTAAAAGTACATGGGCGGTCAACATAACCTTATTCTTCAGTGAAAGCACATGGTTGGTCAACAAAACCTCAATTTTCGGTGAAACCACATGGTCGAAGAACACATACTCACAAAATGCAAGAAAAATGTGCTGAAAAAACACAACCTCACAATTTGCCAGAAAAACGTGGTCGTCAAAACACAACCTCACAAATCGTCAAAATTTCGTGTACGTGATGCTCGTGAGCATTTGTGGTTATTTATAAGAGCGGTTAAACGACATTCTTCGTTCAAAGGTCATCAAGTGCGGACGCATTTAGCTAGCGACATTTATTATGTTTAATTGTTTTTCCATTTCAACGATTGAATTCACGTTGAATACTTTAAAGTGATTTTTATCGAATTTGTTTTTTTTAAATCATTTTCATCTTATTATAAGTGTGTTGAATAATATGTTGAATATTTTGTAATAAGAGTGCTGGACTTTGAACGAGCATAAATTTCGTCAATATTTTGAAACATTTGTGCAGAATTCTCCGGAAATATTATTTTAAGCGGATTTCTTCGGAAATATTATTTTGGACAGATTTTCGGGAACTATCGTTCGGAGCGAAATTTTCGAAATTATTACTTATGCGGAATACTTGGATATTATTATTTTAAGCGGATTTCTTCGGAAGTATTATTTGTGCAGATCCTTCGGGAAAGCGGAATTCCTCGGAATTATTATTATTAGCGGATATATTTGAGCCGAACATTAATGCTTAATAAAGCTTACATGTTGATATTTTTGAGCTGAACGTTGGGTTGAAAAGCGAATTTCTTCTCCATCTTATATTTGAAACATTGGCGCCTAGGGGGATTCCGCGCTCTTAACCCTCCGTTGTACACATATCCGGCGAGTCACATTCGTAACACATGAGTATGGCCAGACTCACATACATTTTATATGAAAAATGATGTAATTTGCATTCTCTCATGAGTAAACATCCGCGGATTGGCCAGATTTTTTATTTCAAAATGCTGCATGTGGTAGAGGGGTTCACGATATGACATTTGAGGCAAAAAAAAAAATTCCCAGAATGATATGGTGCTAGATATGATCCTTGGTAGCTCCAAGGACCCCATTA
>NW_022202521.1:0-5571 GCF_009176525.2 Contarinia nasturtii | reverse complement strand
CATAAATTAATTTAACTAGATAAAATATTTTAAGATTTCGAGTATCAAATTTTCCGACGCAATGTCTCAACGTAAACAAGCAGCGAAGAAAACAACATCAACGGTTGAATCATTATCCGTAAATTAATTTTTATTCAATTAAATCCAGCAAAATAAGATAAATACCGTACTATTTTAGGTTGATAAAACAACAACAAAACGAAAACGTAAGGAAGGCGAATCACAAAAAAAATCCAAACGAATTCGCATCGAAACGAATGAAGACGAAGTTCAGCATGAACCAATACTTTTGGATTTGTCCTTCGAATCAAATAATGGCAATACAATTAACGATGGCGATGTAGAAGTAGAAATTGATTACCAAACGATTACCACACAAGAAAGTGTTGTTGTGTCAGAAGAAAAAAAGAAGCGAAACAAATTCAATTGGCATATTTTATCTGAATACGATTGCCTTGACGAAGCGCTAGACTTTCTCGAGAAAGAAAATTTTGTATGCTACGATTTTTCTGACTTGAAAAGCGGCTTAAAATTTTACTTTAGATGTAAAAAAATTCCGAAAGAACGAAAAACTTGGTGTGCACAAAGATATACACTCTTTCTACCATCGAATAATACAAAAGCACAAATATTATTAAATCAATTTGAGCACGATCACGAAAAATTATTAGAAGGTTGTAAAAGACCACTATCGGATGAAATAAAGGAGTTCATCACTGATCTATTCAAATCAGGAACAACGAAAATCGCAGACGTTATACGACATATCGATTTTGCGCGTACAAAACATAATTTATTCAAGTCCGAAGATAACCCTGGAAAACGTCAAATAGAGTATATGCTGAAGAAATTTCGAGATGCTGAAGCTCCGGTGATGATCAACTTGGGTGATATGAATGAATGGTTGGATAAGCACCGAGAATTCCCGTCAGATGAAAACTGCGCTTTCGTTATTGGTGTCGAAACGTCATCTTTTGATGAAGAATTAGGTTTTCGTTTCGCATTCTCAACACCGTTGCTTCTTAAGTTGTTGATGTGTTGCAAAACTATCTGCATCGATGCCACCTATAAACTAAATTGGTTAGGATTTCCTTTGATGGTACTTGGAACTGTAGATCGAACCAAAAGGTTTCATCCTTTTGTGTATGCTTGTTGCTCTCATGAGAGGACATTGGACTATGCATTCATATTTAAATGTGTTAAAGAGGTTATCAAAAAACATTTTGATGAACAATTCGAACCCGAAACGTTAATCGCAGACGCAGCCGACGCTATTCGCAATGCATTTTACGAGTCATATGAAAGTGCACAGTTAGATATAATGTGCTACGCTCATGTTATACGGAACTGCATGAAGCGACCGTTTGCATCACAAGCCTACAAACAATTAATTCTTGATGATATTCGCAAAATGCAGTTAGCACCGAACAAAATAACGTTCAAAATGATGTCCAAACTGTTTTGCGATAAATGGCGTGTGGTCGAAAGTGACTTCGTTTATTATTTCGAACGCGAATGGCTTGGAACACACTGCAACTGGTTTGAAGGCGCTGCCGAGTACACGCCATCAACAAACAACGGACAAGAAAGCCATAATGCAACGATAAAAAAGAGATTTGAGATAAATATAAAAGCTTAGATACACTGAGATCAAAAATCCAAGATTTTGATCTCAAATCTGATCTAGATAAAAAAATTGATCTAAAAAAAACACTTAATATACTTATGACTAACTTAAGTTGACTTATTTGTTGCTTGTTCGTATTTTCAAAATGAAAATTCTTCATTTTTATCCGTAAAAAACTAAAAGATATAATTTGGTCCTAAATTGTGTGAAAACCCCTAACCTCAAAATAGTAAGAGGGTCATAAAATAGACGTACCTTGTTGTTTGTTCAAATTTCGATTGGTATTCTTCTCTTTCTATGTTCAAAATAACTTTTTTGTCGTAGATACTTTTGCATATGCTACAGCTTCGATTAACACAGCCAGAATGAGTTTTATGTCCTATGATACGGTTGTGCAAATGATTGAGCTGTCATTTGGTGTCATTTAATTCAAGTGTCTTGTCGAACTTTTGAGAAGATGGCGCTAAAATTTCATTTATCGTTCAATTATTTACGTTTAAATCATTTTTTTTACCAAACTTTCATCGACAAATTAATTTATTTATTTTATTCAGAAAGAATACTGGAAAGACGACACATATCTTCTGAATCAATCATTTGTGAATTTTTGACAGCAAGTTTGAATCATCAATGATCTAATGATCAGGCTTAAGCAAGCTATAAAAATGAGTATCTCATTAACTTCAGCTTTTTTAATTGAAATTCAATTATCCGTAGCAAAACTACCTGGAAAAATACCATGACTCGCATGTGATGTCTGAATTTCTGAATTGTAACGCATCAAAATGTGTTAACATGAAAAATTGAACGAACTCAGCCGTATAAATAGAATTGAAGACATCTGTTTTGGGTTGGGTGTGAGTTATTATAAAGACGACAGATCGTACAAAACATGAGCTGACTGGAGCACACCCAGAGCATATACTGAGCATAGATATATATCCGGGATATTTTGTGAGTATCCGATATTTATCGCAGCCAGACATTATAATGGAGTGAAAACAATAGAAGTGATTGTTATAGGTCTAAGTATAAAACCATTTACATTACTACAATCACTATAACAATAACTTCTATTGTTTTTACTCTATTTCAAAGTCTGGCTCCAATGAATATCGGATACTGACAAAATATCCAGTATATATATCTATGCTTAATATATGCTCTGAGCACACCTGTGTAAATATGACTCAAAATTCTTCTCTCCGGAATATGATCGTGTTTAATTTCAAAAGTGTATGACATGTTCCCGAAACAATACTTATATCATTTCAGTATGAATCGAACTTTATTCAGTGTCACTCCTCAGCCACCTCTACATAGTTGTATACTCACAACTTATTTTAGTCACAAACAGTTTGAATTCAGAATGATTCGATTTTTCATTTTAACATTACTTTTTTGTGGAGCGTTTTCAACACCCGGTATTCTGAGTGATTTGCGTAATGTTAGTTTGGCACTTAAAGTATTTCATAGAATGAACGAAAGTCTGAACGAAGTGATTGAACATTTGAAAGATTCGTTGGCCAACGGGAAAACCCAGTACAAAGATGAGGAAATGCTTCAACTCATCGAGTAAATTGCATTTTGATTTTTGTTCGTCTTCAATTTATTTATCAATTTTTCTTCTTTGGACATAGAAAAATTACTAGCACCATCGTTGAAGATTATTCTGATGGAAACGGAGAAGGTGATTCGTATCAAATTGGTGATGAAGCAAACCAACTCGACGAAAATGATTTTGACTGTAAAAACGATGACTATATACTCGAACGAGAGCTTTGAAAGTAGTTTACGTTTTACTCAAATTTGAATAGACCAATTTTAGTTTCTATGACGTAAGGTAACACTTGTACAAATACAACATTAAACAAGCAATCATTGGGTTTTTTGAAGGGCTCGCATGTTTCTGCATCGTTTTGAATAATTGCGTTTCAATCTATGGTTCACAATTTTACCCAAATAAAATGTTTCCAAGAAATAAAACGAAAGGCTTTCATTCTTCTTCTCCGATTAATATTTATTGAAATGTTCTGAAAGAGAAAACTGATACAAATTTCAAATGGAATGAATTCAAATTAGTTTTTTGACGTAGGTATCTATTGACTCAAGATTGAGTTGAATATGTGTTATGTATGTGGTTAAGGTTTCATGCGATGAACATTCTTTATGTGTTGATTGGCATCGCTTTTCCGTGTGAATCGGGCAGCGCATATTTTGCATGCAAATAGCTTCTCGCCGGTGTGAGGAGTTCGATGGTGTTCGTCAAAAAAAATTTCAATTTCTTGCGAAAATCCTCGGCGACACTTCAAACATTTGAACGGGAATTGATCTCGATGTGTACCCAAATGCATGGCCAGTTCAAATTTCTGAATGAAACGTTTTTCGCATATTCCACATTGGAATTGTTTTTCGCCAGTGTGCTTTGCTTGTACATGTCGCTTCAAATGGGATTTATAGAAGCTATTGTATGGACATATATAACATCCATATCGCCGACATTTGCATTTGATTTCATGCGATTGCTTTGCGCCATCGTTTTCAAATCGTCGCCCGCATTTTGAGCAATCAAATGGAAGTTCATCTCTGTGAATTCGCAAATGTCTGTTTAAAACATGCTTTAGCGCAAAAGATTTCAGACAAATTGGGCACTCGAATGGTTTTATGCCGCTATGAATACGCATGTGTCGCTTCAAAAGCGCTTTATTGCGTGTCATATAGCCACATAATTGGCATTCATATTGCCATCGATTGCACACATTTTCATGATGGATTTTATTGAGCTCTTGTGCAAAGCCCTCACCACACTTCAAACAATGAAATGGCAAATCACGACTGTGAATTATTATTTTATGTCGATTCAAATCACTTTTTCTCGAAAAATTCTTTGAACAAATATCGTATTGAAATGGTTTTTCACCAGTATGAGTGCGAATGTGTCTCATGAGAGTACTTGTGAACGATGCGGTGTAATTACAGAACGGACACTTGTGCGTTTTGGGTTAGTTTGGCGTTGGTTTCTTCAGTTCATTTCTTTTGCCTCTTTTGCTGGTAAATTTCGGTTTTCTTCCCTTTCTATTCGATACGGCTTTCTTGCCATAATGCCTTCCCCTTTTTGCCGCAGAAAATGCGTTTTCACCATCATTGGCATCTGATTGGTTTCTTTTACTTTTCCGCACACACCTAGTGTGTAAGGTAAAGTATTGGAATCGGTCGAAAAATTGGGTGTTTTAGAAGCCAGGGAACACGAATCTAGCGTTTTTTCGATGTCCGAATGTATGTGCGTGGTACGCTGTACGCTGTACGCTGTACGCTGTACGCAAAAATTTGTTAACACGATAACTTTCAAACAAGAAAAGTAATTCAAAAAAATTGAATTTATGTATGAAATCCATGTCTGTATGATATCGTAACTAGCTGAAACTTTGCAGAGGCTATTTTTATCACAAAAAAATACCATTCCGAGAGTTTGAAGACATTTCAACGCATATTAGGGGTACCTCCCGAACAAAATTTTGGATTTTTCGCTCAAAAACGAAATTTTGTATGGGAAGTACCCTTAATATGCATTGAAATTTCTTCAAACTTTCAGAATGTTAACTTTTTGTGAAAAAAATAACCTCTGCAAATTTTCACATGATTACGATATCATATAGGCATGGCTGCGATACAAAAATTCCCATTTTTTGTAGTTTTTGTATGAAAAGTGCTTCGAAAATTATTTGTATCGTAAAACTAATGTCAGATTCAGTTTTCTCGTGAATTCTTTGAGTAAAAGATTTGTAATAAATGCATGTTGTGGATCACGGTGCGGAAAAGTTCATCTTACGGATGTAAGACATTTTATTTGGACTTGCATCTGGCGACTCTTGATCTTCGCCCTTCACCCATTTCTTACATCCCTCCGTTTCCAATTTCACCGGCTCCAAATCGTATGAGATGCC
>NW_022202520.1:0-2994 GCF_009176525.2 Contarinia nasturtii | reverse complement strand
TTTTTATACGTTTCGCATGACGATTCCGTCGAATGGCGAGTACCAAAATTCATTGTCGTATATAATTAAACAGTATGCCGTTGTATTGGCCGGAATGTTTTGCTTGGCTTTCAGTTCGATGCGTACGTCAATGGATCCGCCAACCAGCGATTCGTCTGCATGTGAAGTATCAAAGGCGAATATTGGCGATGATTGAAATACGCCATATGGAAGGTCGAATGGATTTTTAGCTTCCGTATTGTTGTAATATGATGTTTGCACATCCGAATATAATGCATATAATTCCGAGTAAATTCCTCCACCGATATCCAATGTATTCATATTATATGGATAGATCTGTGAGTTTAAGTGCAGACGTACATCGGTCAAATGACAGGCGTCAAATTTAGATGCATTCACACTTTTTTGAGCATTTCGATTTGTCTGCAAGCCAACCACTACATATCGTGGTTTATTCGAGCTGGCAACAGTCTTCACGCTCCACAAATGGTTCGTTGTCTGTGGCAATTGATACTCATGAATGTCCATTGAACGATGTTGAACGGTTATCTTTCGGTTTTTTGATAGATAGCTTAGCATGTTTAGTTTTACTTTGTCCGAAAGCGTGATGTGAGGCATTTTCCATTCGATTTTTTTCACCGCCACACTGACCACAGCTGAAGTGGGCAATATACCACCGCCATGGGTACAATCCAAACTTTGGCGCGCACGATTCAAAATCAATTCATGTCGACAGTTAATGATGCATCGATTGTATGTATCGCAGAATGGTAGCCATGCGCTCAATGGTATTACAACATCGTATAATTTTTCTACATCTGCACGAGGTGATGTCGCTTCATAGGTTCGGCAAAATGATGCATATCCATTCAGTGTTGATAATCGAGATGCAAGCATCAATTTCATTGTGGACGCGCGTCCAACATTTCGCACTGAATCAATTTCAACGCCGTTTAATTCGTATCGCACATCGCTAAATAGAAACGATGCAAAGTTGTTTACGAATTTAATTTCTGCGTCACCGTCTACATGTCGACCATTGGTTGTACATGCGATTTGTAGATAGATAAAGGATTGTGATGGGGCCAAGTAACTTTCTTTATTTTGTATAGCAATTCTTATTTCATCTGATTCATCAAATGAATTCGTATATGGTGTATACTGATAAATTTCTTTTCGGATGATTGAATCATCTCGCATTGGTAGAGATGCGATGTTCAAAATGCTGGACATTTTTAATGCTTTTTAATTTTGAATCCTAACTTCTTCAGTAATTTCACGTTTTTTGCGTTAAGTTTTTTCACTTTTTTCGATTTTTTACCACTGGATTTCGATTTATTTCTCTTGCTCGGTGCACGTCGTTTGCGCTTTGATGTCGTTGACGGAATACTACTTAGCTTTCGTTTGCCCGCACTTTTATAGCTTGATTGCCTGAATGGATTGCTAGCATCAGCAGCAGCACTGTCCGTATAAATCAACATTATTAATAATCAGATTTTTTTATATGAATTCGACAACTGATTTTCTCTCCTCGGAAATCAATTGGATTACCACTCTGGTCTACGAACGAAATCTGAATGGATTGCAAGCGCTTATCCTTGATGGGTAAATACACAATATTCTGTGGAATTTCAATTATTTTATAGCCGGGTGCCACCTTCGAATATGGGAACTGATGAATAGTATGACAGGATTTTCCGTTTATATATGAACCATACACAATGTCACACTCAATTCGAATGATATCGATGTCGGTAATTTTGACAATTGACGAGCTTAAATATGTTTGATTTCTTCTAAATACAGGCGTATGCTCTTTATGGAATCCGAGAACATTCAAAACCGAACCTCCTATCCAGGTTATGTCACTGCTAAATGCAATCTTGACCTTTGCTAATGATGGATTTAATGTGTATGTTAGATTGATTTTCACAGAAGCGAGTTCAGCTTGTAGATGTTTCAACAAATCGGCAGCTTCGTATGCCCCAGTTGGAAATGTAATTGTTTTCTCTTTGAGAATTGATGATGTTGTCTCTTTGCCCTTGCTGTCTTTTTTCTTTTCATCAACTTTATATTGAAATGTGAATTTATCGTTTTGAGTCTCAATAATATTCGGTATTGAGTTGTATGTTGTAAAATCCAATAATCCACACTGATAACTACAGTTCGGATCTAACTCTATTTCAGGATAAAAATATGATTGTAGCACGGAACTGTTACCGCTGAAAGTCACTGTGAACGATGACATGTCAAATGTATGACTAATTTTATTTATGCAGATAACTGTGTTTTTATACGTTTTCTTTCAAGTTTTTTCTCATTATTCCAAAATTCACGTAGAAATATCAAGCATAAATGACCACAAATATTTGTCCCATAATTCTGGTATCGTTTCGCATTATAATAGATTCGCGTGCGATGGCCCAGATGTTGAATCACTTCAATGGGTGGCACAAGATGACCGAAAGAATCGAAATAGAAAGCTTTATTATGATTTTTTGCCAATGCGGTCCAATGTGTACCTGATGTATTTGATTCACCATGATTCAAGATCCAACACTCACGCAATTGAGGTTTGGGTTTTTTTCGTAATGAATCTCGCATGAAAGCACCTTTGAAATGTGGAATTTTAAACCGTTCAGCTAATAATAAAATATCGATGTTAGTAAGTGGTTGAATATGCTTCTTAGCTCTTCTTTTACGTCGTTGAATTTGATTTATAACCATGCTTTTTTTTTAATTATTCTAACGTCGCGGCTGATATGGTTTCAGATAGAATCCAGACCCTTTTGAACTTTTTTTATGAATTAGATGTAATCCACTGCCGATATTCCGTTCCTGAGTTGATGTGTTTCGTTTCTGATTTTCAGCGGACAGTTGCTTCTTCGCATATTCAATATCTTTGATTGCTCTCACAACACCGACGGCCGAAGATGTTATACTACCGAGGGCACTCAATGTTGTTAGAATTGGTAGAATTGATTGAATGCTTCC
>NW_022202519.1:0-13486 GCF_009176525.2 Contarinia nasturtii | reverse complement strand
CAATCGAGTGAGAATAATATGTGAGCATCGTTTTGTTATAAAATTCAGTTATTGAATACCTATTGGATATTTAATTGAATTTCAAATGTTGGCCGGTTAAAAAATTGAAACTGTGATTGAAAACCTCAGATTGGAAAATAAATTCTTGTGAAATAATCTATATAGGTTTTTGAAAATCGTTATTAAACGAATCATCATCGAAAGCAAAGAATTGAAGCCGATTAACACAGTACAACCTACCAACAGTGGAATCTCCTAATAGTGAAAGTTAACTATAGCCAATTGGCTTCGTGCAAAGCATGACGATAAGGCAAAATTGCTTGCCAGCGCCACCAAATGACTCCATATGATTCTATATAGTTCTGCGGTTGCCAGCGGTACTAATCTCTAATAGAGCGTTGCCGAGCTGTCATTATCGTCGTGCTTTGGCTTCGTGCCATTTCAATATTCCGTGGTGTTTGAGACCTCATTCCCAGTTTTCCTTAAAAAGTTGAGAAAAGATAAAATGTTTGCCATTATTTCTTCAGTACTTTCATTTATGAATTTTGCACAGTTACAAAGTAAAATCCATTTCGTTAAAAATAAGTAGGTTACACCGCAATCCAATTAACATAACCCAGAACTTCAATTCAAATTCATAAAAACTTGAGATTGGTTTAATTACTTTGCATTTAAATCGGTTGCTATCACTTTATCTATTGATTCTTTCAACGATTCAACAAATTACATGTACTAAAGAGTTACGGATTTTAATTGCTCTGATAAATTTTATGATTTCAAATAAGCATTCTGATGTTTTGCGTTAGTTCTCATTCGAGACATGGTTTGTATAAAACGTAAGAATCTTTGTCAATTTTATTCAGTCATTGTCGCACTGTCCAAAAGGCGATAGCAGATACTAAAAGTGATTATTCAGTTTTCATTTCAACATTGGCTTCAAAATCTCAATATTTAAAATTTTGTGGAAAGTTGATTTATGAGATTTTCGCATTGAAGTTCAATTTATTTCGAATAAAGTTTCGAAAAATCAATTTCGTTTTAGTAGTGCCAATATTAAGCGATGACGTTTAATCTGTTGGATATTTTTTCGTGTGGTTTATTTTTCGATTTTGGAAATGCTCCGTCCAAAGTTAGCGCATTTCGTCGAATTTTACCGCAGGTACGTTCTAATTGTTTTATTATTTTGTGCGGGCACTTTGAATTTTCTTCAAGAAGTATCGGCCACAGAGCAGTTAGGTGCGGACATTTTTCTTGCAAATGTCGCTCTTTCTTACTGAAAACAATACACTTGAAAAGCTATATGGATTAGGTGCGAGCAGTGGCCGAACCTCTGTGGTACCAATAACAGATCGGTCATCATCCGGAAATTATGAAAAAAAAAGTGTTTGAAATCTTTTTCTTTATGCAATGCCATTGTTTTTTTTAATCAATTCCTTCGGTTTCCTGCTCTTTCGGACAGAGATTGTGTTTTATTTAATTTTATTTGTATGACGGATGCTTTCAATTCTTCTGAATGTCTATTCTTAATGCTTTTCGTTTACATTTACAGTTTTTATGCGGATTCGCCCATTTTCTAATCAATTGGAACATGGGAATGGTGTTGGCAATAGCATCCATTGTAGTGCCATCAGTAATTGGCATAAGCAAACACTTGAATCCAGATGAAATACTTCACATGACATGGGACGAAGCATCTTGGCTCGGTAAACTGACAATTCATAGAACAAGTCATCATCATTTTAAACACATTTTCTCACATTTCAGCGAGTATCATCTATATCGTGCAGCCGATAGGAAATTTTGCGTCTGGTTTCATTGCCGAGTCTTTGGGTAGAAAAGGTGCCATTATGACTGTAAATGTGATTCCGGCAATTGCATGGATTATGTTGCCAAATGCAAATACACAGTTCATGATTTACATCGGATTCTCTTTGCTTGGAATTTGGAATGGACTTATCAGTGCGGCACATATATATTCATCGGAAATAAGGTGAAATCAATTCAATTTCAAATAAAAAACCATTTTCAATTGTTTTTTTGTTTGTATTTGTGTTAAACAACCGCGTACGCACAGTGAACCAAGTGTCCGGGGTAATTAAGACGACATGTAAGTACGTTGACACTCCATCAAAATACATATTCAAATTCCCAATACAGGTGTACTGAATGCATTCAGTGGTATCGCGGCCACTGCTGGTATATTGATGATCTTTTTGCTTGGTTCGTTTCTATCGTGGCGTCAAGTGTCTTATGCTTGTGCAATTATACCCATTTTCAATGTGTTGGTGGCTATTTTTGTAAATATACCATTTTGATTTTTACTTTCATTTGAACATTTTCAATTTCTGTACAATTTCCTACACAGATTCCAGATTCGCCCATTTTTCTGGTTTCAAATAATCGCACTGAAAAAGCACAAAAGTCATTGCAAGTGCTACGAGGATGGGTGGCAAAAGAGAATGTCTTATCGGAGCTTGAGCAATTGAAAAATATCAGTGAAATGTCGTCGTCGTGTGGAAATTGTGAGAAATCAGGCAACAAATGTGATCATCCACCGCCGAACCTGTTGAACAAATTGAAAGACAACTGCCGAAGGAGAACATTGAAACCACTATTAATTGTAACAATTTTATTTCTGTTGATGCAGTTCTCGGGAATGTTTGCAATGAGACCGTTTTTGTTGCCGATCTTGAATGCGCACGGCATTTTTCTTGACGCAAGTTTCACAACGATTATTCTCGGTGTTATCGGGATTATGGCTAATATTTTTATTGTATTCACAATTCGAACGTTTGGAAAACGGAAAATTTATCTGTTTTCAATGATCGGGAACGCCATTAGCTGCTTTGGATTGAGTGAGACATTTTTGTGATTTTTTTCATTTTTTTTTTCTTTTCTCGACTCGTTAAAAATCACCCATCCCTATTTAGGACTTCCTCACACCAAGAATCTTCACATACCCGTTCCTTCAAATGATAATAATTACCAGCTTTCTAAAAAATCGCCAAATTACCAATATAAACTTCTTAATTACAGGCATATACGGATGGATCCTATTTCCGGCCGGCTGGACATCGGTTGGCATGACTTCATCCAGTTTGAAATTAATCCAAGAGACCGTTGGTACCTACAATTACTTTGCACTGGCCATGTTTTTGTTGATGCAATTTTGCATTTCGGTTGGTGTTTCGTCGATACCTTTTATTATTATGTGTGAAGTTTTCCCGTTCAAGTAAGCATTCCATCAATTTTCAAACCCCAAATAAGTTCCTTTAGTGTGTGAGAGAAATGTAAATTTTCAAAAAAAAAAAAATCTTAGGTCGCGAGCATTTTGCTGTTCATTGGCCATGGTTGAAAGTCAATTTTTCGCATTTGTCGCAACAAAAACGTATTATGATTTCGAAAGATTGCTTACGCTACCGGGAGTCATTGGTTTCTATGGTGTCATTGCTGTTTTTGGGTGGGTTTTCAAATTCATTTTATAAAGATCCGTTTTATTTCATATTTTAAGAGAGCACTTGTTTGTTCTACAAATGGAGATTGAGACATGTACAATGTGATTTCCATTTTTTATCTCGTCAAATGTTGTGTTGAATGTAATTTTTCTTAATTTCCAGATTCATTGCGATGGCACTCGTGCTACCTGAAACGGAGCATTGTTCTCTGGAAGAAATCGAACTACATTTCTCGGACAACAAACGCGGCATATGTGACATAAAAATCAAAAAGTGACCATTTGGCTCCTTATGTTACTGTAACCAGCTGTAAGTTCATATAAGAAGTGTTCAGTTTTCTATTAGGTTTGCCACGGCTTAAAAATTCATGCAAAAAAAACTGAAAAATTAAAGAAGTCATTGTTCCACACGACCGTGTTTTCTTTATTTTGTTTACACAAAATATTTATTGAGTTTGTTTGGGAGGTAGCAATTGTTTTGAAACTGGATCAATAACAATAAGATCCATTCAGTGTGAATTCATGTATTTTTCATGCTGTTTGTTACGATTGAAATCAGAAAAAATGCAAAAAGTAGAATAAAATATGGATGCGATGATACTGCCATTCAAAGACTCATGTCGTCAATGTCCATGTCATCGCTGTCTCGATCCATATCGTTTGTTTTGGACACCTTTGAACCCGTCGATGCAATGCCAATTGTTGTTCCTTGGACAATATTCATGTTCTTCGGTAGTGATTGTTGTTTATTTGGATGCGTTGCCATTTGGTTAGGTATGGGGCGTTGAATGCTACCGACACCGACATTCGATGACAGTGCTTTAGAAAATGAGTAGAAATTTATTAAAATCTCTGTTCCTCTTGATGTTGGCTAGCTATTTTAGATCAAAACTTGACTTGCGGAAAAGTTATTTACCTTTGTTATTCATGATTGACACCGAACCAATGCGATTGACACCGGATTGTACCATTGATGGCGATGGATTCGTGAACATTCCACAATCTCGCACACAATCTCGTTCCATGAATCTGAATGTTTTTGAAATTGTAATGTTAAACTGTTTAGTGTATGCAATACTCGATTGCAAGTCTCAACTCATATTCAATATCACCATTTTTCAAGCAAAAATATTCTTCGAAGCAAACTTACACTGATTGAGTTCGTCCGCGCTTGGCTGGTTGAGACCATTGACATTGATCGTTGTTCATGCTCATATTTCGGCTGATGTTTTGTTGCATTAGCGGCGGTTGTTTACGCGAGTCTGTACGCACCGGTGCTATGTCTGGAGCCCAATCTTAACGACAGAAACTAGTTTGGATGAAAATAATTTTTGAATCGAAAATAGAACGTGCAAACCTTTGTTCAATTGTGCAGGTAGCTCCTCTGGTTCCGGACTTCGAATCCAAACATCATTTACTTTTAGGAAAGCCAATGCTTTAATCATGTGTGGCTTGACCTCGGCACCAATCATAATCTGGCCATTGTAAAACAAGTCGATCACTTGCTTCAACACAAAACTCGATATGTCGGACAATGGAACTATTGATATAAGAAAGACAATCAACATTTACCAATTTTTTCATCAAATTTTTTTTTTGTTCGCGATGAAAATTGAGTCTTTTTACAGAAAAAGTATAAAAAATGTACTCACCGCATGCTTTGCCCTTGGGTTTGAATTCACGAAGGTAGTCCTTCAGGTAAATCGAAAACATGCTCACAACGTATTTGTGCGCCGAAACGACTTTTTGATCCGATGCAATCAAATCGATATCGAATTGAGGACCTTTAACATAAATTTCGGCCAAGTACTTGTTGCTGATGTCATTTGGCAAGCGATGTCGAAACTTTACCACCAAACAATTCATGTTGCACGATTGACAATGTAGAGCAATAGGATGTAACTTAAAATTATGGATCGGCTTTGCCAAAGTGACTCCGGTGACTGTTTCTCTTTCAATGGCCACAACTCAAGTGACTCTTTGATGTATCACATGTGAAGTTTCTAAGTTGTATTATAAACCGCCTGATACCGAAGCTGTCAAAACAGTGTGTCTTCCGACATACACTCGCATACACATGTCCCAAGCATTTCTCGTGTCTATGTGTAAATTGCGCTTGTATGCATTTTCGAATGAAGTAAACAGATGCATTCCTTCCTGAATCAATGTGCGAAACTGTCAATTTGTATCTTTATTCTCTTACTTTATTATCTTTTTTGTTTGAAGGCAAAAAAAAAAAACAATTCATGATTTTCAAGAATTCTTGGCTTGGAGCAATATGCGATACGGATTCAGTATCAAGCGATCGATTCACAATCAGCTTTGTTTTTATCTCTGTTTAAACAGCGCGCTGAATGTAAATATTTGCAAATATACACAGCAAAAATTGGCTACATTGAATAGAAATTTGTCTAAATGAGAAGATGTCTTAATGAACAAAACAAACACCAACAAGAAAGCAAGCATAAGTATTGAGTCACCGCATGAAAGTGTGCTTAGTCATCGAAATTGATCGTTGAATGTACATTTGTCATTCAACATTGTTGAATATTTGCATCCTTATACTTCTACATGCTTCCTATGTGGCTCTTTCTCTAGGGGAAAATGACTACTTATAAGTTCGACGAAACCTATAGAATTGTACGAAAAACTTACAAAAACTTAGACGAACTTATGAAATCGCACGTCACTTATGAGAATTTATAGGAACTTACGCTTTGTCCATATACATTAACACACTGCTGTAAGTTCGATATGCGTCAACATGCCGAAACAGTCGCACATGTAGTAGTCAAATGACACAACGCTGGTCAACTTTTTTAATTACATCTCACGCTGCAAATAATTTGTACAAAAAAGTAGAACGTATTTTAAAATAAAAATTACCAATCCAATTAGTAAATTGGATATCATCCTTAAAAGAACTGATTTTGATATTGAAGCATCGCTCTCAACACTCATACTTATTACTGATTATTCACTATCAAAACCGACTCTTTCAAAAATGACGTTTAATTAGACGAATTTATATTTCTTGGTATTTTTTCACCGAAAACCTGCTCGAATTATTTATACAAATTATTTTTTATCTGATTCAACATGACTAACATTTATTACCATTTACAACATTCTGCGATTTTCAATTGACGTTGAAAAACTTACTAGTAATCTATAGGAACTTACGTAAAACTTGGACGAACTTACAAAAATGTATATAGAACTCAAGAGAACTTACGCGAACTTGTGAAACTTACAGATACTTATGAACTTACAATGAGTCATTTTCCCCTAGCTCTTTATTATATGTGAAAACACACACACCAAATAGAAAGTTGAAATTCGATGTGTCAAACTTCAGACTTTTCATTCGAAATTCGAAATCAAACAAATCACCTAGCAAATCACTAGCTTTTCATGATTTCGTTAAATTTAATTGTTTTAATTCGAATTTATGATTTTTCATTTTCAAATATTTTTTTTTAAATAGAGGCTATATAGGTTTGAGGCAAACATGATTATTTCAAAATTCCAATGATTTACTCATTCTGTCACTTAATTTCGGGTTAGAATGTAATTTCGTACACTACAATTTGATTCGTTGGCAATTAAAGTGAAGAAATGAATTTATAGATCTGTTATAAGCACCGCGAGGGTAGCTTCTCTTGTAAGTGCTGCTCTTTCATTCAGGTGCGGTACTTGATAAAATTGTATGGAATAAGTGTGAGTAATAGTGATAGATCGCATGTCTATGGTGCCAATAAAATAGCTCTGTGAATTTCTGCATGTTATCGTAAATATTTTCTTCATTAAAAATTCCTCAGACTCGATTACGAACAATCAAACTGCGATAATTTCCGAGTTTCTTTAAATTATGCATTTCATAAAGCATTCAAAAAGCTCATGGTTTTTAGCGCCTAATTTTAGACTATGTCCGAAGTCAAAATCATTTGAATTGCTTTTGCGTTGAAGTGTGTACTTCAGTAGTTTAATGGTGACATTGCATGAGGCACACATTACCCATTGAAAAAGAGTACATAAAGAACTGGTAACAATAAATAACAACACTTTGAAATGGTATGCGTTAATTCGCTTATTCAAAACATCATTTCTGTTTTGTCTCTCGCACAAAACAGTTGACTGCTTTTTTTGCTGTCCATACGGTTTTATTTATTCATACAAAAAATTACCGTGTGTAAATTGCCTCACATCATTTTGCATTTAAGAATTGTGTATTAAGTAACGAAGATAACTTCAATTACGCGATCTTTAAACTATTCTATACTGGAAATCAAGTGAACGTTTATTTGTGTACCAATTTATAGTAATATTTACGGTAATTGTGCCGGAAATTTGATGAAGTCGAGTACATTGTGAATTCAAACTGAATTTGTGAAATAGTTTTTTTTTTCTATAAAACGCTAATGAAGCAGAGAAATAATAGACTTTTGACACAAAAATAATTGTCAAACAATGATTTATTGTTGAAAGTTTTCAATTTGATAGCTTATTCTTTGAAATAGAAATTGAGTTTAAAGTGAATGAAGGCCATTAATCATTGAATGATCTGCTGGTATTAGAAAACAAATTCAAAAAATCGTTCAAAGTAGAGAATTTGACAGAAACGCCGCTTAAGTTGCAATGACCTTGAAGCAGCTACGTGTGTGACATGAATGTTTATTAAAATTCGGCCTTTAAACTGGTTTTTGTACAGAGAATTCACATTTTGATTTCAACTGTATAAAGCACTGAATTCTCTGACATTTAGAAGTGATCACTTCAATTCGATATCTTATCATTTCTAATTATTTGATATTATCAAAATGCTACCGAGATGCAGTTAACGTAGAAAATGAAGAAATTAGTTAGATAGTTGATAATAAATAAGTCAATATTTGCCGAAGGGCATGTGCAATTTGGACAGATACTTATAACACCATTCTTCTTCATTTCCTTCCCCTCGCTATACTTTTATATTGTAGTAAGCCTGTTTTACACAGATGGCGTTTTTCTGTAAGATAATTGACGTCACAATACAATCATATTGACTGCGCTCATCTCTCGATATTTGCACAAATTGCAGCTTGAAATAGATAAAAACCAGTTTGCAGAATGTGAAATTCGTTTGAGTTTTATTCATTGAAATTTATGAATGGGCACGTGTGTTTCGGCTTTAAAAGCAACTATATAACAACTGCTGTATGTGAACACCGTCACGGTTTTGATTTCAAAGCAACACATCCGGCGGTGAAATAATTTCTGAAACGTGCTTTTTGATGAAATCGTGCCTTTCTCACGCGATTTATGAGTTTTAATAAGATCAATTTCATTTTTTTTTTTTTTTTCAGAATTCGGTAAGATGCTAATAAAACCGTTGAATCTGTTTTCGGGTGGCTTTGGCTTTGATTTTTCCAAGGGACCCGACAAAGTCAGCACATTTCGCCGAATTTTGCCACAGGTATTGAAGATTTTACTTTCCCCGCTATTGTTTTAATATAAACAAAAAATTGGACTCTGTTCACAAATGCCTTTTTCATTTATAGTTTTTGTCGTGTCTTTCGCAATATATAAACGGATGTAATATGGGTCTAGTGCTGGCGATCTCATCCATTGTCGTACCGTCGATAATTGGGAGAAGTACTGAATTGAATCCAGATGAAACATTGCATATGACACCTGAAAAAGCTAGCTGGCTCGGTATGATGAACATTTTTCCAAATTGAACTGAACATTTTTGAAAAATTGAACTGTTTGGTTTGAAATGGTCGGAACCGCCTTCCGCCGAATTTACGTCTTTAGCGACTTACTGAAAAGAGCAGACTCTTTTAAGAAGTTTGAGATTGTCGCAAGATCTCAAGCTTCACTTCTCAACTATCTCTTCTCGGAAGGTCCCCGGAGACATAAATTGGAATGTGCGGTTTTGGCCCTTGCGACTTTTTTCTCAGCGAATCAATCTGTTGATTCACTTTCGTTTTACTTTTTTGCCATTATGAATAATTGTTGAACAAAATTGCAGCGAGTCTGATGTTTATTATTCAACCCATTGGATGTATATTGTCGCCATTCTTTGCGGATTCGTTGGGCAGAAAATGGGCAACATTTTTGACAAGTTTTGTGCCAGCGTTTGCATGGATTTTACTTCCGAACGTTCAATCTGAATTCATGATTTACGTCGGTTTTTTATCGCTGGGCATTTGGAATGGATTGACCAGTTCACTGTCTATATATCTAAATGAAATATGGTAAATTCTTAAAAGCGATAAAATTGACTAAAGACAAGTGAATACAAAGTAATTCGATTATTTGTAGTGAAGCAAGTATAAGAGGCGTTATGTGCGCAATGGCGGGAATAGCCGCAACCACTGGAATTTTTATGGTATTTTTACTAGGGAGTTTCCTTTCATGGCGACAGGTGTCTTATATTTGTGCAATTGTACCCATTCTCAATATATTGCTGACCATGTTGGTAAGTGTGAGAAATGGCATTTTTAAAAGGTTTTTTTCATTAATTAGGAGTCACACTTTCTCAAATCCTCTCTTCATTAATCTTTTAAAAACGTCTCTCTTTTCTACATATCCCCGAGTCGCCGATTTTTCTCGTATCAAATCATCGAACGGACCAGGCTGAAAAATCATTGCAAGTACTACGCGGATGGGTATCAAGTAAAACGATCACCCCCGAACTTGATCAATTGAAACGCGCAAGTGAATTGTCCGCATCATGTGTGAATTGCGAAAAATCGGGTCAAAAATGTAACCATCCGCCACCAACACTGTTTGATAAATTGAAAGATATTACCAGAAAACGGACGTTGAAACCATTTTCCATTATTTCAATTCTGTTCCTTTTGATGCAATTTTCTGGAATGTTTGCAATGCGACCGTACATTGTGCCCATCCTAAATGCACATGGCATTGCTTTTTCGGCCAATTTTATCACGGTCATGCTAGGAGTTTTGGGAATTTTGGCGAATATTTGCATCGCACTTACAGTTCGAACGATTGGAAAACGAAGAATTTACCTTTATTCAATGGTCGGGAATTTTGTTAGCTGCTTTGGACTAAGTATGAATCAGACCTTTTAATCCTGATCGCTTAAAAAAGGGAATATTCAAATTTTAAATCAATTTCAGGCATTTACGGATGGGTATTCTTTCCTCGTGGCTGGACATCGGTCGGGACGAATGATAGTGACTTGGAATCGATACGAGAGTCAGTCGGGGTCTATAATTATTTTGCATTGGCCATGTTTTTGATTATGCAATTTTGCATTTCTATTGGGGTCTCATCAATTCCATACTTTTTACAAGGCGAAATTTTTCCATTCAAGTGAGTGAAATGTCATGTTTTGAGAGAAGGAAATTATTTTTTACAAAATTTTGTCATTTTCAACCATTTTTATATCAGATCACGGACATTCTGCTGCAGCTTAACTGGAATGGAAAATCAACTGTTTGCATTTGTCGCGACAAAAACGTTTTACGATTTTGAGAGATGGCTGTCGCTGCCGGGAGTTATTGGCTTTTATGGTGTTATTGCCGTTTTAGGGTATGTCATTTTGGTTTTAACCATCGATATTTTGATCAATTTTCCTTGGAAAACGAATATTTTTTACATTTTTTTGTCGATTTCAGGTTTATTCTGATGATCTTCATGATACCAGAAACTGAGAATCGAACATTAGAAGAAATAGAGCTGCATTTCTCAGACAATAAACGAAGCATTTTTGATATTAACATTAAGAAATGAGCATTTACGTTTTGTGCAGCGTTTTTTCCTTCCAAATATAGCCAAGCATGCTAGTTAAATTAGAAGAGAGATTTTTGTGATTAAAATAGAAATTATTTAGACGATATTTTAAATTTAAAAAAATATATATAATACATAATGTCAATTGAAAAAATTACTCTTTCATTTTCATGAGGTGTCGATGGTGCATTCCAAATGCTTGGTTTCTTCAATTAACTCAAATTAGAAGACAAATCGTGTAAGTCGCTGTAAGTGAACAATAAATTACACTGTTCTCTATTACACCAAAATTTGAATTAAAAAGTTACGACCGTACTCACGTTCGTGCTAACGAAGACCATAAATACTCTTTTTTTTAAACCAAAAAAAGTCGACGTTCAAGGCCATTTTAAACATGTGTATTCAAATATGGAATTTGAAAAATTATTCAAATCGCTTTGACCTCATTTTTATTTGCAAACATTAACAACATGTGTTTAAGCGTTAAATTCTGTAAACAATTATATGAATCTGTGTGCATTGTGTGTTTATTATGATTGAGATACTATCATTGAATTATTAACTCACCCAGCTTGAATGCTGTCTATTTGCTTTTCACATAATCACGTCACTTCGTTCATCACCATGTGGAATAACATTAATTACGCGAGTTGGAGCGATGGCCCGTTCTTTTAATTTCCGAATTCTCCAGCTTAAAGTTCGAACTTCAAACGCAGTGTGGAGTGAAAAATTAGCTTAGTAATGCTCTGAATTACTGAAATGCCAAAAAACTCGAAGCAAACCGGCCACAAATTGCCAGACCGTAACAATCGATTCAATGAGCGAGAGGCATTTCCGATGACACAAACACCACGATAACATATGTAAAATTGAATCTAAAATCGTATTTCGAGGCGATATCAGAAACTTTTTCTGAGAGCCATAAATGTAAGGAGAGAGGGGAGCTCCTCTTCAGTGAGCATCAAAATATTAAAAGTTAAAAAAATAATTCAAATTGATTTGAAATCGAGTTGCTTGGTATAAATTTTCATATTAAACTAATTGAATCAAGTGGATATATGCCATATATGTGTGGCGTATAAATGATCGTGTCGATATTTGCTCTGGACGATGATTAAATTGAATCTGGTTGATATTTATGACTACAAAATAATTGCATTTTTAAAAACACAAAACAACTATTTTAATTGAATTTGAAATGTTCGCTCAATATTTTCATAATTTGGCGCTTTGTCATGACCACTGGTAGCATTCTCTTAACGTAAGCGCCCCCAACGCTTTGCAAACGTAACTCAAACTGACAAGCTACATCATTCAATCTGTGCGAGGGACCAGAAAGAAGGCAGATAGCAAGTGTTGAACACAACATTCTTACACACAATTTAAGATAGAAAATCGAAAAATCTACAAAAACTAAGAACCATCCCGATTGTTTTGGTGTTGAACACCTTTTGGTAGCTCGTAATAAAGAAAATTAAACAAAAATCAAATTGGATTTGTCTTGTTTTTGGAGCAATTTTCTCACTACAAATAAGAAATCGTACGGATTGCATAACCTCAAAAGCAAATATTGGTGTGTCTAGAGACATTTACTCCGACTGCCAGAAAGTAGGTAAGGAAATTTGATTTAATTTGAAAATGATGTGTCTGGATTTCAGTTGGGATCAATATCAAGATTAAATTCCAATTTTATTATTGTCAGATTTGGTAACCATGAATGGGTTCAGTGCAAATGAGTTGCATAGCGACAACAAGCCAAAGGATCACGACAATTCAACAGAAGACAATGGGGTATTGTTGGAACCACATGAAATAAAGCTGGAAGTGACCGTCAAAGAAGAGCCAGAAGTGGAAGGTGACATCGATTTGCTCACGGTACCGACAAGTTCTGCCAACGAATCGACCATCAATTCGAGAAACACCGAATGTACGAGTGGGGTAGATGCTAGGGGCAATTCACTTAAAAATTACCTTTCTATTATTTAATAATTGTTATTGATTCTTTTTCGATTATTGCGATTATTTTCGATTATTTCGATTATTTTCGATTATTTCGATTATTTGTCGATTATACATTAATTCTAATATCCATACTATGACATTGCCAAATGACAATGAAGAAAACAGAATGTATGTAAGATAGAAAGAGAGACTGTGTGTCTGGGCGACTGAGTGAGTGAGAGATTATTGAAAACCATTAGAATGTAAGGCTTGACCACATGTATTTATTACATTATTTTCGCGACAGCAAAAAGATTTGCTGAAAATTGAGATTTGATTGTGGTG
>NW_022202518.1:0-7057 GCF_009176525.2 Contarinia nasturtii | reverse complement strand
ACCGGTCAACAGATATTGCTCAAAAACTAATCAGCACGTCTCCTAGTAGTCCCAAATCATCCTGCAAAGTCAGAATTTGAATTGAGTTTTTGGAAGAAGATTTATCGTAATAACAAATTTTGCACGCCACAGGACACAGGACACATCACACACAGCGACGCACAATAATATGCCCAAAATCATCTTCGATCGTGTTTTCTACATGAAATATGCATAGAAAACATTTTTTAGGGTGACTTTAATTTTTTGGCCTAATATAATACCTTTCCTACACTAGGTGTGCGGAAAAGTAAAAAACATATTGATACGTCATTTATATGAATTGTTAAGGAGATTTTCTTGTCTGACTTTTAATCTTTATTTATATTAAAGATATGCTTGAACAGCTTTAGATAATATAAGGAATTAAACTGGAATCGCACTTAGTTTTTTACTCATAAGTCTCAATTTCATCTCTCATTGCTCGTTCTATTATCTCTTCCCAAACGATAGCAATGAACCTCGGTGCGAAACAATCAATTTATTTATCACAATTATTGTAGGCTATTTCAAGTGCTTTTTTAAGAAACGCAATTTGGGCAATGAAATGTTATTACTTATTTGGAAGCATAGAATTAATAAATAGAAAAATAAAGAGTCTTACGGGAGTAAGACGAACTTTTCCGCACGGTGGTAGTTGCGTATTTTATTAAGAAAGTTCAAAATAATATTTGCTCGATTTTTCAAGTCTTTCAAGCGGCGTAAAGTTCGAGACCAAAAAATATGTTTCAACTTATATTCTATTCTTTAATTTAATAGCAGAAGTACCCGAAAAGATTTTTCACACTTTCATGATGAAACCATTTGTACGACATTTGAAAGTGTTCTATTTTCTAACAAAATACTATAAAAATATATCTGACGTTAATTTTGCCATAAAAATTATTTTTGAAACACTTTTCATAACTAAAGTCACAGAAATTTTGGATTTTTGTATGGGAGCCATGTCTGTATGCTACCTTAATGGCGTGAAACTTTGCACAGGTTATTTTTTTTACAAATAACATTCGGAGGGTTTGGAGAAATGTCAACTAAAATTAAGAGTACCTCCCATACAAAATATTCGTTTTTGAGCCAATTGAAAATTTTGTATGGGAGGTACCCCTAATTTTAATTGAAATCTCTTCAAATTTTCAGAATGTTATTATTTTGTGTAAAAAATAGTCTGTGCAAAGTTTCACGTCATTAAGGTAGCATACAGGCATGGCTCCCATACAAAAATCCAAATTTTTTGTGATTTTTTCAAGGAAACTGTTTTAAAAATTGATTGTATCTCAAAACTAACGTCGGATTCGGTTTTCTCGTGCCAAAAAACCCCCCAATACATATTTTTGAGTGTTTAAGTCTACATTAAGTATGACTTTTGGACGAAAATTGGACTCTTTTTCATAGGTATCACTCCAGGCATGGAATTTTTTTCCATCAACCAAAGTCGCTCAAAATCTGATGATTTCTATTCCTGGGGACCCCCAATCATCCCGTGAAGTCAGATTTTAAATAACTTTTCTGGGGGGTGAGATAATCGATGGACAAATTTTGCGTACGGCGGACAACGTACGACGTACGACGTACGACGTACGACGTACGACGTACGACGTACGACGTACGACGTGGAACAGACCCACAACAACCATGCTCAAAACGGCCTGATTCGGGTTCTCTGACCTCAGAAACGTCCAGAAAACATGTTTTTGAGGTTTCGTAAATTTTTACCTATTGCAATACTTTCCCCTTTCACACTAGGTGTGTGCGGAAAAGTAATAACCACGAATTCAATTTAAATTGAATTTATTCAATGGAGCGTTTCATCCAAATAGTCAAATTTTTTGTGTCTACTATTTTATCAGCATTTGTGCGAAACTTCATGCATCTCTTCGCGGTCATTCAAAAGAATTTATTTATATATTGCTTTATTGAAAATTGTTGATGAGACACAGCAATAAACCTATACATTACTAAAAAAAGACTCGGATTGATTTGAAAATATATACTCACAAATTCCTCTAACGTTCTACAAGTGGTCATTCCATTATCATTTCGTAAATAATAAATTAAAAAAAAACATCGACGGAAAAAGATCAATTTATTTCTTATATGGCACATCAAGTGCTTTCAAATTATTCAAGAAGCTCTTCAATTTACTGTGCTTTGATAAGCCTATCAAGAAACGTCTCTTTTTTAACTTGATCAATCACAAACAGTTTTAAATGATTTCAAGTTAGTTTAGATTTTGTTATTCAGCATTTTCTTTGCAAACAGTAAATATTCCAAAATTGAAGATAATGTTGAAGTATTTGTGCAAGAAAATGACTTAGTTCATCGTAGTTGTGGAAAATTGTACTTGGATACAAAAACCGCTGACGTTACATTTATATTTGGCATGGACACCGATCATCCCGAATATGTGCCAGCCCATAAAATGTTTTACGGTTCATTAATTGAAGTGGGAGATATTCCAATTGTCGACTCATCAGCCGCAGCTTTTAGAGAATTTTTACAATTTTTCTATAAGTGCGAAGTGCGGCTCACATCCCAACACATTGGTGAAGTGATTAATTTGTGTAAAAAATATGAATTGAACGAGGCAGTCGATGCGTGTAAAATTCCATTGCAAAAGTCATTGACCAAACACGATATGTGCTGGGGCTACGAGGTGGCTGTTCTCCTTGAACTTGAGAATTTACAACAATTTTGTGAGCAAAAAATTCGTGAAAATGCCCAAGAGGTCTTGACATCCGACACTTTCTTGGAGTGTAATCGAGTTTCGGTCGACAATATTCTGCAGTTAGTGGAATCAAATTGTAATCCATTGACAGTCGTCGAAGCATGTATGGAATGGGCAAAGGCAGAAAATGTGCGAAATAATTTGGATTTAAATCCATTGACACTGAGAGGTCAACTGGGCAATTTATTCGATAGAATTCCATTCACAGAAATTGGTATGGATGAATTTTTCGAATACACTGCTAAATATGCTGGCTTTGTTTCTGACAAAGAAATTGAAACAATCACACAAACGATACTCGAAAAAAAGTTTCGATCAAGTATTTGTGCTACATTGCCTTTATCAGTTTTACCGAAATTAGATTGTGATCGACGAATACGTGACGATATGGAATTGTATGAAGCTCAAAAACTGTTTTGTTCTTTTGAATCAAATACAAATATTTTATTAAGAGAATTTGATTTGCCGCAATTATGTTCGAATTCAGTAAACAACGATATCAAAACTATGGAGCTGATTTGCACTGTAAACGGACCGTACAACAATCTCAAGGGTGAATTGATATTTTTCAAAAAGGTTGTGCTCACTTCGGAAGCCGAAACACACATTGTTTTGCCACAACCAGTCATCATTGAAGCAAATAAATTGTATTGCATAAGTGTTGTTGGACTGAAATACCAATATATTGAAGATATACCATTTTTACAACGGAAAAAACTCAAAAAAATAGTTGAAATTGATAGTGACGTTAGGATTAAATTCTATGCCGGAATGGAACTTTTATCACATTTAGTGTTTCAGAAAATGATAGCTTAACATTTTGTAAAATAAATATTTTTGGAAACTAAAGTTAATTGTGCGTGTGTTCTTTTTTTGGTCCTCACTTTTTTCACCAAAAACCCGGGCAAATCGAATAAATTTTTCAAACCTCCAATTTGCAGGTCAATTTAGTGTGCTTCGATGAGAAATATATGGTTGAATTCAATTGAATTAATTTATTTTGCTTTTAGGTATTGGAATGGTGAAAATGAAGCATGAAGAGAATCACCACTTTGATCTTTGGTACTTTGAATTTCCTATTCTGTACTTCCTCCTTTCTGGTTCAATTCTTCAGATTAAATAAAGAGGCTTACGTACGCAAGCTGACTTTTCCGCATGGAACCGAAATTTTGGGAATGAACTGAAATTATGGTCTATGTATGGTTGAAGACTTGTGGATATTATTTTCTTATCAAAATAAATAATCACACCATGTTCAAAAAAATTTCAATCAAAAAATAGCCTGTTCAAAACAAAAAATAGCCTGTGTTTCACATCATTACGGAGGCAAGTCTTTCATACAAAAATGAAATTTTTTGTGGATTTTTGTATGAAAAGTCTGTGAAAAAATGATTGCATCTTAAAACTATAATCAGATTCGAGTTTCTCGTGCCAAAAAACCCCCCACTACAAATTCCTTCAGCGTTCAAATTGAAAGAATATCATTTTAAGGCATTTTTCTCATAAGTGCCTTTTCACAGTCTAAGTTTTACACCGATCAATCAATGAGGTTGAAAATTTGACCAGATCTATTCCTCGTAATGCCCAATCATCCCGTAAAGTCAGATTTTGAATTTCATGTCTGAGCACGAAACCATCGTGTCGCCAAAAATTAGACCGGTCAACAGATATTGCTCAAAAACTAATCAGCACGTCTCCTAGTAGTCCCAAATCATCCTGCAAAGTCAGAATTTGAATTGAGTTTTTGGAAGAAGATTTATCGTAATAACAAATTTTGCACGCCACAGGACACAGGACACATCACACACAGCGACGCACAATAATATGCCCAAAATCATCTTCGATCGTGTTTTCTACATGAAATATGCATAGAAAACATTTTTTAGGGTGACTTTAATTTTTTGGCCTAATATAATACCTTTCCTACACTAGGTGTGCGGAAAAGTAAAAAACATATTGATACGTCATTTATATGAATTGTTAAGGAGATTTTCTTGTCTGACTTTTAATCTTTATTTATATTAAAGATATGCTTGAACAGCTTTAGATAATATAAGGAATTAAACTGGAATCGCACTTAGTTTTTTACTCATAAGTCTCAATTTCATCTCTCATTGCTCGTTCTATTATCTCTTCCCAAACGATAGCAATGAACCTCGGTGCGAAACAATCAATTTATTTATCACAATTATTGTAGGCTATTTCAAGTGCTTTTTTAAGAAACGCAATTTGGGCAATGAAATGTTATTACTTATTTGGAAGCATAGAATTAATAAATAGAAAAATAAAGAGTCTTACGGGAGTAAGACGAACTTTTCCGCACGGTGGTAGTTGCGTATTTTATTAAGAAAGTTCAAAATAATATTTGCTCGATTTTTCAAGTCTTTCAAGCGGCGTAAAGTTCGAGACCAAAAAATATGTTTCAACTTATATTCTATTCTTTAATTTAATAGCAGAAGTACCCGAAAAGATTTTTCACACTTTCATGATGAAACCATTTGTACGACATTTGAAAGTGTTCTATTTTCTAACAAAATACTATAAAAATATATCTGACGTTAATTTTGCCATAAAAATTATTTTTGAAACACTTTTCATAACTAAAGTCACAGAAATTTTGGATTTTTGTATGGGAGCCATGTCTGTATGCTACCTTAATGGCGTGAAACTTTGCACAGGTTATTTTTTTTACAAATAACATTCGGAGGGTTTGGAGAAATGTCAACTAAAATTAAGAGTACCTCCCATACAAAATATTCGTTTTTGAGCCAATTGAAAATTTTGTATGGGAGGTACCCCTAATTTTAATTGAAATCTCTTCAAATTTTCAGAATGTTATTATTTTGTGTAAAAAATAGTCTGTGCAAAGTTTCACGTCATTAAGGTAGCATACAGGCATGGCTCCCATACAAAAATCCAAATTTTTTGTGATTTTTTCAAGGAAACTGTTTTAAAAATTGATTGTATCTCAAAACTAACGTCGGATTCGGTTTTCTCGTGCCAAAAAACCCCCCAATACATATTTTTGAGTGTTTAAGTCTACATTAAGTATGACTTTTGGACGAAAATTGGACTCTTTTTCATAGGTATCACTCCAGGCATGGAATTTTTTTCCATCAACCAAAGTCGCTCAAAATCTGATGATTTCTATTCCTGGGGACCCCCAATCATCCCGTGAAGTCAGATTTTAAATAACTTTTCTGGGGGGTGAGATAATCGATGGACAAATTTTGCGTACGGCGGACAACGTACGACGTACGACGTACGACGTACGACGTACGACGTACGACGTACGACGTACGACGTGGAACAGACCCACAACAACCATGCTCAAAACGGCCTGATTCGGGTTCTCTGACCTCAGAAACGTCCAGAAAACATGTTTTTGAGGTTTCGTAAATTTTTACCTATTGCAATACTTTCCCCTTTCACACTAGGTGTGTGCGGAAAAGTAATAACCACGAATTCAATTTAAATTGAATTTATTCAATGGAGCGTTTCATCCAAATAGTCAAATTTTTTGTGTCTACTATTTTATCAGCATTTGTGCGAAACTTCATGCATCTCTTCGCGGTCATTCAAAAGAATTTATTTATATATTGCTTTATTGAAAATTGTTGATGAGACACAGCAATAAACCTATACATTACTAAAAAAAGACTCGGATTGATTTGAAAATATATACTCACAAATTCCTCTAACGTTCTACAAGTGGTCATTCCATTATCATTTCGTAAATAATAAATTAAAAAAAAACATCGACGGAAAAAGATCAATTTATTTCTTATATGGCACATCAAGTGCTTTCAAATTATTCAAGAAGCTCTTCAATTTACTGTGCTTTGATAAGCCTATCAAGAAACGTCTCTTTTTTAACTTGATCAATCACAAACAGTTTTAAATGATTTCAAGTTAGTTTAGATTTTGTTATTCAGCATTTTCTTTGCAAACAGTAAATATTCCAAAATTGAAGATAATGTTGAAGTATTTGTGCAAGAAAATGACTTAGTTCATCGTAGTTGTGGAAAATTGTACTTGGATACAAAAACCGCTGACGTTACATTTATATTTGGCATGGACACCGATCATCCCGAATATGTGCCAGCCCATAAAATGTTTTACGGTTCATTAATTGAAGTGGGAGATATTCCAATTGTCGACTCATCAGCCGCAGCTTTTAGAGAATTTTTACAATTTTTCTATAAGTGCGAAGTGCGGCTCACATCCCAACACATTGGTGAAGTGATTAATTTGTGTAAAAAATATGAATTGAACGAGGCAGTCGATGCGTGT
>NW_022202517.1:0-1930 GCF_009176525.2 Contarinia nasturtii | reverse complement strand
ATGCCTCTTGCCATCGGTCAAAATATATAGTACGAGCTGTATATCGTGTGAAACTCATTACATATTCATTGTGTTTTTTCTATTGAATGTGGATAGTTTTGTGTTGCATAAAATCAGCCATATTCACCAATAACAATGCGACGGGATAAAATCATACCAAGGTTCGAATAATAAACAATGGCAACACTTTGTTCATACAAAGATAAGAGCCTTCTTCTTGTTGTCCATTGAAAATATTTTGTTGTGCCAAATATTAGATCGCAATTCACAATCCCTTGACAACTGAAAATCTTTCAGAGTGTAAATTGTATCAAAATTGGTTAGATATTTTCTGAGGGAAGCAGGGTTGTTTGCGCACATTCACATCAAAAGTCCTAGATACATTTCTCACATTGAAATATTCATGTAGACGAACAAAGAGGCAGTTTTATATATATATCGCTCTATTTACCGAAAGCCACAGAAATTCCAAGAAATTCTCGAGAAAACCGAAAAAGAAAGATTTAGATTTTCTGCATGTTTTGCTTCAATTTTACTCATTATTTCTTGCCTTCAGTTGTAATTATGTCATACAAATGCTTTCCAAACACGAGCCCATTTGCAAAAACATCCATCTTGATTTCGGGTCGTTTTACGAGGGTTGCTCCATAATTTTTTTTAAAAACATATATAACACAGTTGTTTTTTGTCGAAAATGGTTTTATTGTTTTTCAAAATATTCCCCGAGATGATCGATACACTTTTGCATTCGATGAAACCATTTGTCATAGCATTCGTGCCACTCCGAAACTGATATCTCCAAAACGTGTGTTTTGAACGCTTCAACTGCTTCTTCTGGTGTCGAAAATCGTTGACCACGTAGTTTTTTCTTCACGCTTGGGAACAAAAAAAAGTCATTGGGTGCCAGGTCAGGACTGTACGGTGGATGACCCATCAGTTCGATGTTTTGACCGGTCAAAAATCGAGTAGTTTGAAAAGATGTGTGAGAGCTCGCATTATCGTGATAAAGAATTATTTTGCGACGGTGGTTGTTTTTTCTTATTTCACCAAACACTTCGGGCAAACAAATGGTGGTATACCAATCAGAATTGACGGTCTTACGATCCTCTAGTGGAACGGTTGCCACATGACCACTTCTCCCGAAAAAACAGGCGACCATTCGCTTCGAAGTGCTTCTTGCTCGAACAACTTTCGTTGGGTTATCTTCATTTTGGAAGACCCACACAGTCGACTGCTGTTTCGTTTCGGGCTCATAGGCATATATCCACGATTCGTCACCAGTGACGATTTTATTAACGTCTTTTGAAGCACCACGATTGAATTTCTTGAGCATTTCTTTACACCAACTCACACGAGCCATTTTTTGTTCATCGGTCAATTTATGTGGGATCCAACGAGAGCAAATCTTTTTTACGGCTAAATGTTCATGCAAAATTGTATGTATGCTGTGGGATGAAATGCCCAAAGATGCCTCAATCTCACGGTAGGTCACATGACGATCTTCCATAATCAGTTTTCTGACAGCATCGATGTTTTGTGGCACAACAGCCGATTTTGGACGACCTGTATGAAACTCGTCTTTGAGCGAACTACGACCGCAACGGAATTCTCGGTACCAGTTATAAATTGTCTGAAGGGTTGGTGCTTCATCGCCAAAGGCCAAATGAAGTCGATCGAAACACTGTTGTTGAGATAATTTACTTCGAAAATCGTAGTAAATCATTTTACGAAAATCTTCACGTGTAAAATTCATTTTTTTGTTGAGTCGCAGTTTACCAGTCACTGTAAACAATACAAATAGCGTTCGTACGACAAAAGGTTCAGGGCACGAATACATACCAAAACATCAAACTTTACGAATATGACAATGGTTTACATCGGGCAACACTATAAGTACCATTTTAAAAAAAATTATGGAGCAACCTACGTA
>NW_022202516.1:0-3847 GCF_009176525.2 Contarinia nasturtii | reverse complement strand
CTCTCCGGAGGTTCTTCTGTTTCAGCGGGTATGTCGATTGTAATTGTGGTAGATTCTTCCGTAGGCTCTTCAGGTGAACTTGGTACATCGATAGTTATCGTTGTTTCTTCTACAGGATCGGTGGTATTCGGAGTGACCGTTGTGGTGGATGTGGTTGATGTGGTTGATGTGGTGGATGTGGTTGATGTAGTTGATGTGTTTGTTCCATTTTTCCCGATAAAATTCACTATCAAAACAATCGGCTTGGCAGCTTTGATATGATTGTGATTATGAATATGAATGGTCGTATTACATCCGTTACAAGGTTTTCCAAGTTTTTCTTTCCCGATTTGTGTCCAATATGAAAATGCTTGACCGAATGTTGAATTCTTTATCGCTCGCTCCGATCTATTTGGGTCATACAAACACTCTGAAATTTGAATACATTTATCGCCACTTCTCACTAATCCATCTTTACAGAAGCATCCGGTCACACACTCCAATTTTTCGCAATCATCTTCGGAAAATGTAATTTCCACCGATGAAGACGGATATCGACAACTCAATGCGCACTTTTTGCCACATTCTCGATACTCTTCATTCTCATCGCAATTTGCTTTGTTCGTTTTTTGGGAAATGTCCAGAAATTCTTTTGTATCAATCAATACGGTGGTCGACTCATTATCAACGTGCACATGTTTGGCTTAAAACACAACAAAAAACGAAAAAAGAATCAGTCAAAACTCAAAACTAAATCATTTAATGAATAATATGCTATCACTTAAAATTACCTGATACGAAAAATGTGCACAAAACTAAGGCCAATGACCAATATGGTATATTCGCAAAATAAAACATGATTAAACAATTTACAGTGCAAAAGTTTTCGATCAACTGAATACGATGTTATCGAAAATTCGCTTTTATACCGTTTCATATACGAATTTCGCCAAATTGTATTAAACTATCATTGTTTCTTTTTTGGCAACATGAATATCCACATAAAATATATAAAAAAACCATTAAGCATCAAAATCTATACGATCTTCACGGTGATTACATTCTACATACCAAACATAGGCCTAACGTTTTCTATGTTTCATCAAACCATATATAGAAGGAATATGTTTTTTCTTGTTCAATAGGCGGACGACAATGTGCCTCTCATAAAGTGGGCACCAAAATGGTGTGAACTAGCAAATGAGATATAAATGTGTAACAAAATACATTTATTTGCGGAAAAGAACAGTTGGTTTTTTTGGCTAAATGTGTCAAAATCGATGAAAGATGGCCAAAGATTATATGCGGCATTATGGACTTTTAATAAAAAATAGTAAAAAACACAAAATTGTGTATGGAATTTTAATTATTTCAAATGTCATAAAATGTGATATTTTATTTTTGTTTCTAGAATTTAATCGACATGCTACGATCAATATGCAAATTAATGACACAGCGCATATTTTTCGCCGAAAGAAAAATTTGAATATCAAAATGCTGAAGAATAAATTATATTAGAAGTTTGCAGAGCACTACGTACTCTATTGATTTTTTTTTTATCAGAGCGATTCAATTTTATTCGTTTCATTCCACTTTTTATTCGAACATTCCGATTTAAGTGATAAGTCTAGTCCATTTAACTCACCAATCAATGATAAAATGAATCAAGCGAATGAATAATTTTTAAATCAATGGTGATTTTTATCAATTTTCCAGTTTGATGAAAGTTCTGAAGAGACACAGTTTTCGAAATTACAATCGACGTGAAAGAGTTGATTACAATCGACGTGAAAAACAAGTAGAGATCTTAATGTAAAGTAACTTTTTGGAAAACAACTTTGCCATTCACTTGCATTCACTCGATGGTATAAAAACAGACGTTTTATTTATTTTATATTGTATTAAATTACATTCCTTAAAAAAGCACCAATCATTTGGTTCACTTATAGAAATTTTTTGCAGTAAACTAAAGCGAAACATTTGTGGCAAACAAATGGAAATAAACACGGTTTTCACAATTTTCTGATATTTTTTTTTCTAAAATAATGTTTTTATTTATACTCGTATAAGTCGATTTTTTCTATACCTCTAAATTAATAATAAATATTAAACCTATTTTCAAGAAGAAAAAAATTTAAAATTAATATTTTTGATTTTTTTATCACCAACTTCGGATGAACATCTGAATACCTCTTCATACCCAAAGCATTTTTGAATAAATAAGTAAGATAAATTTGCAATAAATGACTACGATGAACGTAATAAGATGAGTGTGGATCGTTCATCAATCGCTTTTATCTTTATTTACATTAAAAAACTGTGAAATCTGTTTGTTCTCGAACGAAGGGAAATAAAGGCCATAAGGTATTAAAGGTACGACTAATGTTGGAATCCTATTTGAACCGAATAGATTTCGATATATTTTTTGCAGGAGTAGATTTTCTGTTATTGGTTTCGCTACCGACTCAATATTATCGTTTTGTACCGTGCTCACCGGTTCAGGTTCATCACGATTCAAATGACTAAATGAAGCAATTGGAGCTGACCGAAGTGTATTTTTGTTATTCGATGTAGATGTCCTAGTCGGCCTTAACTTTGATGGGCGTTTCGATTTCGTTGGCATTTTTATCGGTGCTGCTGTTGTGGTGGTTCTTGATTCCGTTGCGTTGCTAACCGCAATTTTTTTCTGTCCATCTATGGTGAAACTAATATCATCACCACCATTATTATCATCATCATTTGAACTATTTTTATCCACCGGGTCAGTAAGTGGTATCTCTATAGTAACTTTACTGGTACTCTCCGGAGGTTCTTCTGTTTCAGCGGGTATGTCGATTGTAATTGTGGTAGATTCTTCCGTAGGCTCTTCAGGTGAACTTGGTACATCGATAGTTATCGTTGTTTCTTCTACAGGATCGGTGGTATTCGGAGTGACCGTTGTGGTGGATGTGGTTGATGTGGTTGATGTGGTGGATGTGGTTGATGTAGTTGATGTGTTTGTTCCATTTTTCCCGATAAAATTCACTATCAAAACAATCGGCTTGGCAGCTTTGATATGATTGTGATTATGAATATGAATGGTCGTATTACATCCGTTACAAGGTTTTCCAAGTTTTTCTTTCCCGATTTGTGTCCAATATGAAAATGCTTGACCGAATGTTGAATTCTTTATCGCTCGCTCCGATCTATTTGGGTCATACAAACACTCTGAAATTTGAATACATTTATCGCCACTTCTCACTAATCCATCTTTACAGAAGCATCCGGTCACACACTCCAATTTTTCGCAATCATCTTCGGAAAATGTAATTTCCACCGATGAAGACGGATATCGACAACTCAATGCGCACTTTTTGCCACATTCTCGATACTCTTCATTCTCATCGCAATTTGCTTTGTTCGTTTTTTGGGAAATGTCCAGAAATTCTTTTGTATCAATCAATACGGTGGTCGACTCATTATCAACGTGCACATGTTTGGCTTAAAACACAACAAAAAACGAAAAAAGAATCAGTCAAAACTCAAAACTAAATCATTTAATGAATAATATGCTATCACTTAAAATTACCTGATACGAAAAATGTGCACAAAACTAAGGCCAATGACCAATATGGTATATTCGCAAAATAAAACATGATTAAACAATTTACAGTGCAAAAGTTTTCGATCAACTGAATACGATGTTATCGAAAATTCGCTTTTATACCGTTTCATATACGAATTTCGCCAAATTGTATTAAACTATCATTGTTTCTTTTTTGGCAACATGAATATCCACATAAAATATATAAAAAAACCATTAAGCATCAAAATCTATACGATCTTCACGGTGATTACATTCTACATACCAAACATAGGCCTAACGTTT
>NW_022202515.1:0-15612 GCF_009176525.2 Contarinia nasturtii | reverse complement strand
AGAAGTGTCGAATATTTCAAGATCAACGACAAAGTGTTGAGAATCAATCTATCTGTGCCACTCAATCAAATGTGCAAAATGTCAAATAAAGTCCACGAACTTTTCTCAAGTCAATTGAACAGATCAACATTCAAAAATCGTCTTTTAGCTTTAAGTGATGATCACTTTTCCAACTTGTCATTAGTGTCTAATCATAATACTGTTTTCTTGAACGATCAAATGTGATCCATTGTGATATCTATTTTATTTTAATGCTTGACTCATTGTATCCAGTGCAATTTGAAAATTTTATTTATTTATGATCAAATTATTTTTTGTATTATATCTCAAATATTGAAAAGATGTGGTTTTTAACGGTGATCAGATGTAATATGCATCGTTGATTCATACCTTTTTCCCACCAATACATGTATATAAATATGTACAAACTCAAACATGATTCAGCCAGTATTTGGCGGTGAATAAAGATTATTTATTTATTTATTTAAAAAACAAATGTAAAATAAAGGCGTTTAATTGTCCATGGGTCGATAAATGTCCATGGGTTGTCCTGTAGAACTTTAACCAAGCCAGTCTTGATTTGGCTGTGACATGCTCAATGTGTGATTTGAAATTCATTTGCACATCAAGCAACACTCCCAAGTCCCTTATTACAAAGACGCTTTCAATTTGAACGCCGCCTATGTTGTATTTGTATTCATATTGCAGTGATCCCCGATGATATGATATGATCTTAGTTTTGTTGACATTTAATTTTCCGCCATGAATCCGCTACACGATCCAAGTCATTCTGTAGATTAATGCAATCATTTGTTGAGGAGATATATTTCGAAAGTTTTGTATTATCAGCGAATGAAAGTATACAAGAATTGGTAACGACGTAAGGTAGATCAATAACAAACATGATGAACAAAGTAGCGCCAATGGGATATCCTTGACCTGTCCCAGAGGTAACTTCGATTGGGTCAGATTTGGTATCTTCTATCTTTACAATTTGTCTGCGACCAGACAAGTAAGATTTGATCCATTTTAACAGCTGCTCATTCAGTCCCATGAAGTCTAGCTTTTGAATAAGTAAATTTAAGTTAACCGAGTCAAAAGCCTTGGCTATGTCCAAATAGATGGCGTCTGTTTGAAGTCCTCTTCCCATGTTAATAATAGTTTTTGAAGTAAATTCCACTAAATTTGTTATCGTTGACCTCTTCTTGATGAATCCATGTTGACTTTCGTGGACGATGTTCTTCAAATATAGATTGAGATGGTTTGTGACGATCGAATCGAGAATCTTTAACGTAATGCACTGTAAATTAACACCACGGTAATTTTAAACGATGTTTCTATCACCGTTTTTGTAAACTGGGTTGACAAATGACGTTCTCTATATCTGCGGGACAGTGGCTGTTTCAAGTGATTCCTTTAACAAGTTGAGATTGGCCCCTGCATTGAATTCAAACAATGCTTGATGAATTTGTTTGGAATTTCATCAGGACCACGGACTAGATCATCCGATAGCATGCCTATTTGTTGACCAACTAGCTCCTCGGTTATTTCAATCGTTGATATCTCAGCACAGATATCGTGAATTTTCTCGATTTCAGTGTTGTCATATCGTAGATCACCTTCTGAAGAGCTGTATGCTGTTGCAAAGTGTTTTGCAAAAAAATCAGCAATTGCAGATCTGTCGTTTGCCTTCTCATCTAAATAATTCATCTCATGAGGAAGATCATCACACTTCCCCCTTTTGCTATTCACATGTCTGAAGAACTTCTTTGGATCATCATCTATCAGCTTCTCCATCTCAATTCTATAATAGCAGAACGCGTACAGCCTTGATAGCAGAACGCGTACAGCGTTTGTATTCTCTTCTTATTTCTTTATAATGATTTGTTGATTCGATTGTGTTGAGCATTTTTCTATTTCGATGCGCTTTGCTGACTTTGTTCTTCAACTCAACCAATGACTTGTTAAACCACATCGGTTGTTTTCTTATGATTTTTGTCTTCAAATGTATATACATGTGTTTCGATTGTTGACTTAATAATTGAATAAAAATTATCTAGTCTCATCTCTAATGAATTTGTATCAAAAACATCATGCCAATCTACATCAAGAAGCGGGTCATTTATTCGTTTATAGTCTGCATTTATAAAGTCGCGATATGTTTGTTTAGTTTCAATGGTTTTGATGACTGGCTCATTATATTTGATTTCGATTGCGTTGTGGTGCTTCTCAGAATTCAATAAATAAAAGTCACACATGGTGCATTGAAACAGCTCAACATCATTTTTCCAGATCAAATCAAGCATTCGACCAATTTGGTTGTAATTCTTGTTAATCTGGTGAAGTCCTAGTTCATAGCAAGTATCCAGCACTATCTTCTCTTTTTCACTGACTGCATTGATAGCAATTGCAATGTCTGGGTCCTCATTTTCGTCAACAAACCAAATCAATTTGGGCAGATTAAAGTCACCGGACACAATCAAAACATCATTTGTATTCAACTTCGATGCGACTTCTTTCAAGGCATACATGTTGTTTTCATATACCTTGAGTGTTGAATCCTGTCGAGTACATAACTCAACCAAATAGATGTTTCTTTTCAATCCGTTTACCTTCACCCAAACTTGTTCAGCTTACCCTCCCTGTGATTTGGATGAGAAATTTTTTTTCGCGAAAATTATTCGAATTTGCTAGGGTTTTTGATTCTAAAAGTGAAGACTTTTTTTTTAGCTCATCAATGTAGAAAATTGAGGAGAATTCTTCAGACAATATATTGAACTAACTGGTCAGTTGAGCTGACAGTCCGTAAGCCAGCTAAATGAACTAAAACAATAGAAGGTATTGTTATAATGAACAATCACTTCGATTAACCCTCCTAGGTATAGTTAGAAATAAAAACAATATAGTATAGTTATAAATGTTTTTATTTGGAGTTTAACGTGTAATTTAGAATAATTATTATCTTTTTATTGAAAAACAACAAATATTACACTATTAAGAATTGTAAAATTCTCAGATGCGCATTTCGAAAGCAATGCTTTCATCCTCAGTGAGTTATAGGAAACAACTGAATTTGCTAAACATATTTGAATGATTGAAAAACAAAAGTTACTTGATATTCCATTCGACATCGGATTTAAATTGTTGACAATATTTTCAATGGATTCTTATGCAAAACTCAAAAAGTAACAAATATCACAATGTTTGATTTTAAATGATAATTTTCTTAAAAATAGGATCTTTAATTGGTCCATCGTCTTGATTCATCAAATGGTTAATGTTTTTATGAATGTAAAATGACTCGTGCGCATCTAACTCATTACTTCTGATTACATTTTTTAACAATTTTAATCCATCTAAACTAACAGAATGTCCACTTTCCAACAAATAATGTGCTACTCCCGACTTTTCTGGCTCATTTTTCTTGGTGTGGCAAATATGTTCCTTGAACCTGACCTCAATTGCTCGTCTCGATTGGCCAATGTATTCCTTATCACAATGGTCACATTTGATTGAGTATATTCCGGATTTCTTTTCGTTTTTTATTTTGTCCTTTGAACCACCGATGATGTTTTTTAATTTCAAATCACTGCATTCACCCGCTTTAATGCCGAATTTGTTGAAAATAGGTTTGAGTGATTTTGAAAGTTCATGATGGTAGTTGAATCTTGCCCAAAAACCATCAATATCCCCAACATCGTCACCAATCAAACTTAAAGTTGTATGTTCGCGTAGCTGTTTTTTGCGCTGATGTGAAGTCCAAAGGTCATTAACCTATTGTTCAGTGTATCCGTTGATGTATGCAATTTCTTTAATGCGTTGAATTTCATTGTTAAGCCGATCTTCTGTCATTGGAATGTTTAGCGCCCTGTGTATCATTGAATGAAAGCCCGCTAACTTATGTTTAAATGGATGGAAAGAGTCTGATGTTATGTAACGCCTGGTATTAGTTGCTTTTCTATAGATGTCAAATTGGAAATTTCCAAATCCAGAAAATTAATTTTCCCGTCCTTTTCTTCCTCGTGTGTGAATTTGATGCTGGGGTAACCAGTGTTATTTAGTTTGTTTAAAAAACTTCTTACAGACTGTCTTTTGATTACTGCCCAAACGTCATCGACGTAACGATACCAAATGCGAGGAAAATTGCTTTCAACTTTTAGTTTTGTTTCCAAGTTAGACATAAATAAATTTGCCAGAAATGGGCTTAATGGTGAACCCATACAACAGCCAAAATCTTGTCGAAAATATTTCTCATTGAACTGAAACCAATTCTCATTCATACAAATATGTGTCAGATTAATAAGTTGTTCTATTTCATCCTTTGGTAAATTATTTGTAATTAACCAATCTCTCAGCATATCCATAACAATGTTCATTGGAACATTCGGGAACAAAGATTCAACGTCAAAAGACACCTGTATCTCATTTTCATTAATCTCCAAATGCTTGACATTATCGACAAATTCGATTGAGTTCTTAATTGCTGCACTTTCAAACTTATTCGGCATTTCATTAAAACGATCCAACAAATATTGCGCTACTTTTTCGGTTGGTGCATTTATGTTTGATGTAATTGGTCGTACTTTTTGACCAGGTTTGTGAAGTTTCAATTGTGTGTATAATCTTGGCAAGACAGGATTTGAAACATGAAGCTTCCTTGTTAAAAATTTTCCATTCGAAATCACTTCCGCTGCTCGTTTTACCGCATCTTTTGTTCTTCGTATCATACCTAGTAAAGGATCTTTTTTCACTTCGGTATATTGACCATCTTTAATGAACTTTTCGGTAATCTCAATATAGTCAGACTTATTCAAAATCACAATATTATTGCTCTTGTCTGCCTTTGTATAAACAACACGGTCTTTTTTCTCAATTAAACTCTTTGTTGCTTTCCAATTGTCACTCATTTCCCCTGTAAGCTTCGATAATTCAAGATTGTTGATTTTATCGGCAGCTTCGCAACGAATTTGTACCTTCACATCATCATCATCCAACTGTTTTAGTGCCGTTTCAATATTTATTAACGCTGCATCAACGGCTACTTGACTTTGTGGTTGTAATGCAAACGAAAAACCCTTATTCAGCAATTTTAGTTCGTCTGTTGTAAATTGTTCATCTGATAAGTTTTTAACAAAATCCGGAATCATCTCAACTGATTTATAGTACTTTTTGTTCTTTGAAAAATTACTATATTTATTCAACCGATCGAATTAACTGATTAGTTTCTCCTTCTTAACCCTTGACCGGGCGAGGCCCGACGTACAATTTTCATACAAAAACAATTTAAAATTTTTGTTTTTTGTGTATTTTATTGAATTTATGTTCTAAAATTTATTGTTTCAACTTATTAGAATGATTTTTTGAAATGTTTGAAGTGAATCTGAAGTGTTTTTTTATAACATTTGTGTGAAAAAAATGAAAAAAAATCGAAATTTATTCCGAATCGGATGAATTAATGTGTCGGTTCAGTAGTTGTTTTGCACAATTTTTGCATTTCACACTTGCCTCTGCGTGTTGATTGCATACATTTTGGTTGCAAGTTTCGCACATTTGTTTTGTCTTTCGGTCAATTTTTGCTGGACACATATAACATCGACGGCGCTTCTTTGACGGTTCATCTGATGTACTTGTTTCACTGGTTTCGTCTACAATTACTTCTCGAATCGTCCGCTTATGCGACGATGACATATTGTTGGTGCATCGACGGGAAATATGCGCATACGTTAATTCCGATGACAATCGTGTGAGAAAGTGTTTTCTTTGATATTTTACGGGCTCATCAATTGAACCGCAAGATGTTCGCCATAAAACAAATGCTGCAATGCCAGCAACGTTCAACAAATTCATGAAGTAGGCAAATGGCCATCTATTCGTTCGTCGTTGTACCGTGTACGAATGACAGAGTTGATCGAGAACATCCACGCCTCCCTTTTGTTTCATTGTAAAACGTATTGATCTCAGCTTTCCCATCATCTCCAACGGTTGGGGTGCGATGCAAAGTTGACAACAAAATGACCGATTTGTTTTTTTTTTGGGAACATGCGATAAAAGTGTCATCGTTGGACGAAAACCAAATAAGTTATCACCAACAGCCCGCTGTTTGTTTGGCAAAAATTCTGCTGGAATAAATGACTTGTTTTTGCGAACAGTTCCTACACAAGTCAAACCATTCTGACGCAAATGTTGAGCCACTTCATATGTTGTGAAAAAATTGTCAAATGTAACATTGCGATGCATTCTGAAGTACGGCGAACAAAGCTCTTTCACAATCTCTTGTCCAATTTTTGTCTTTCTCTCTGCACCTACTCGCTCACGACCCAAATAAGGTATTGCTTTGAGTGGATACCATGTTTTGGCGTCACACAGCCAGAATAACTTCAACCCATGATTGTCAGGTTTACTTGGCATGTATTGTTTGAAAGAGCATCGTCCTCGAAACGGAACCAACTGTTCGTCAATGGTGAGATTTTCACCTGGTGAATACATGCGAGATAGATTGCGGTTCACTAATTCGAAAATATCTCTTATTGGTGCAAGTTTGTCGTTTCGACGACGAGCACTTCGTGTGTCTTTATCATCGAATCGAATGAATCGCAATAACTCTTTGAATCTCTTCAAAGGCATAGTGGCTTTGAACAATGCCATTCCACGCAAGACCCCATAGAACTCCTCGAAATTTCTCTTGCTGGATCGATCAACACCTGCGGCAAACAACAAGCCAATGAAAGCGAACATTTCAATATCGTCAACATCTCGAAAGTCGCTTTTCTTCTTACGTCCCTCGATATTGGTGTTTTGAACATAGTATCGATGATTTTTTTGTTGAAAATTGATCGGAAGCAATCGCCTTCTGTGTCCAAATGCAGACCAGGTATTACGTTGATTTTGTTGTACGACGCACGTACATACGAGCCATGATTCTGATGATGTTTTTTTATGAATAGTTTATTTGTTGTATTACAACAAATAAACCACGTGAAAAAAACTTCATGTTGCAGTATTATTTGGAGAAAAATAAGAGCTACTTTTTCTCCGCAACGATTCAATTGAACAAGTCCACAAATGGATACTTGTAGTTATTGTGTCGCGTTCAAACTTGGCATAGATGTGCATGAGGGATGGACCTATTTAGCCATAAAAGGAATGATGAAATTCCTTCAACGGTTTCCTTCAAAATGCCTAAGTCCTACTTATATTTGATCACAGTAGTACTATTGTGATCAAAAAGTACACATAATTGATGATTTCAAATGCGCGGGATGAAGAAATCGTGTAAATATTTTTTTTGTGGGTTGGTAGCACTGTCATTTATAACTGTACAAAATATCATGTCAATATATGCATCACATGTTGAGTTACACTTGTTGATGTGCATACACAAAATTTCTTTTGGCGATTTTCATAATGACAGATTTTGTTGAGCAAAGAATTTGCATTAAATTTTGTGTGCGGAACAAAATTTCGGCCATAAAAACGTGTGAAATGTTAGAAAAGGCCTTCAGTGATCAATCCATGGCTAGACCAACTATTTATGAGTGGCATAAGAAGTTCAAAGAGGGCAGATAACGTGTAGAAGATGAAATGCGATCCGGACGACCAACAACGTCAACTAATCAACAACACGTCAAGGAAATAAAAGATCTTGCGCTAAAAAACCGTCGATTGGCAATTAGAGACCTTGTTGATATTGCTAGCATTTCATTTGGGTCGATCCAAACCATTTTAAAAGATCATTTGGGTCTCAGACGTTGTGCATCTCGATTAGTGCCAAAAACATTGAATTTCATCGAAAAAGAGCGTCGTGTTAATGTGTGTCAAGAAATGCTTTCTGACTATCAATCGTGCATAAAACGGATCATTACGGGAGATGAGACTTGGATCTATGCATACGGCCCAGAAACAGCCGAACAGTGCGCCGAATATAGTTTGAAAGGTGAAGCCAAACCAAAAAAATCTCGTCAAAGTCGGTCAAAAATCAAGGTTATGTTAAGAATTTCTTCCAAGGGGCCAAACTGTCAACAAAGAATATTATCTGAGTCTTATGCGTCGTTTGCGTGAAGCAAGTCGCAAAAAGCGACCAGAATTATGGCAAGACAATTCTTGATTTTTGCATCACGATAATGCACCCGCTCACATTGCATTAATTATTCGTGATCATTTCGCCAAAAATTCAACTCATATCGTTCCGCAACCTCCATATTCGCCTGATTTGGCACCGTGTGACTTCTGGCTCTTCTCTACACTCAAAAATAAGACACCGTGGACATCGTTTCGAGTCGATTGAAGAGATTGAACGTGAATCGCTACGTGAATTGAAGGCCATACCTAAAAGTAGGTTTTCACATTGTTTCGAAGACTGGAAAAAACGTTGACGTATGTGCATTGCGGCCAAGGGGGATTACTTCGAAGGCGACGAAATGAATTTAGAAGAATAAATAAAGATTTTTAATTTTTTTAATCAATTATGTGTACTTTTTGATCACAATAGTATATAAAAAAAACATACACAGTCAGTTTTTCCTTTCGGCCTCTGCATGGGATATTTTATTTAATTATCTGTTATTATGGCCTTTATGGTGCTTTATCTTGTTGCAATTTTGTTGTCAGTTATATGGTATATGGCACGCATTGAACGTGAAAAAATGTATATATACAATAATTGCTGGAACTGTGAGTTGAATATGAAAAATTTTGCACGATGGTAAAATGAAATCAGAGTTTATGGAAATAGAAACCGCACACCGTTCAACAAAAAGCACCGCTAGCATTTCAAAAGTTCCGGAACTTTTTGAAAATAATAGATACTAGTGGCACCACCTTCTGGATATTATATGCGTTAGAAAGGTACTTGCCCGACTGATATCATGTACAAGTTTCATAAGTATCGGATCACTGACAGCTAAGTTATTGCGTCGAATGTGTTATTATGTTTGCGTCATCGGTCAACGGTTGGAAATTGAACACAGAATTGTTGTATTGATTCGTTCTCATCAGCAAATGCACTGGTTGGGAAGAAGATAACCATACGAGATATATGAAACGAAAATGGAGAATTATGCGATGGACATTTTAGTTTTTTTGTTGACAAATGACTGAAAATGAGCAAATGCAATATCGTGAAAAAGTGACTTACAGTCTATTTCATGTTCTAGAGACTCTATACATCTGACTATCTGCAATAATCGTTATGGATTATTCAATATATAGTTCCTCAGTTAATATTAGGCTCATCAGAGCATGGTACCAAATAGCTCTTCAATCAAATGATATCATTTAGCAAAGCTATTTGGTACCAAATAGTTGAGCTATTTGGTATCAATTAGTTAAGCTATTTGGTATCAATTAGTTAAGCTATTTGACAGCCTATAGTAAAATCGAAATGGAAGAACTTGAGCGTAAAAACATCGACAGTGTCATTTCAGCAATCGTCCGTGGTTTTCATACAAGCCTCCATGTAGATGGTGAAAAATCGCGAAAAATGAAAAAAATAATTAAATTTTTTTTCTTCGATTTACAAATATACAACTCAATTTTCTGTATCACCTGGTGAAATCAGAATGAAAAAAATCGCATCCATATCATCTAAATCACGATCATCTAAATCACTGTTTGAGTGCTCTATACCGAGTCTCCGAGAGTTTCATATAAACTTGCTATGTGATACCTATTGAATAGTAAGCGAATACCAATCGTGATTGAATCAATAGGCGTCATTTGGCTATTGCAAGGCGAGTTTATATGAAACTCTCGGAGACGCGGTATAGAGCACTCAAAAAGTAAAAAACAACAGATTTTTTTCTCAATTCTTATACACAACTAAATGGTCCATTTTATTTGGTGTGATCAGAACGTAGAAATTTGCTATCTCTATCACCCAAATCGTTGTCCAATGCTATCTCGCTCGCACTGCATTGCACGTTTACAACGGACATTCTATTCACACACAACTCGCACTTATATTTTGCTGCGCAATAAAATTATTAACAATGTATTTGGTCATTGCTTTGAGTTTTGTGTCGAAGATTTTTACTGTGCAGCAAAATATAAGTGCGAGTTGTGTGTTACTCGCCTTACAATTTATATTTTATTCTAGAGAATGCAAAAAGTATGGTCGTATTCCCAATTTAAATGCTCAAACCCTTCAAAATTGTCATTAAATACCGAAAACCGGGTTGGTCAAGCAAAAATTCATTTTTGGTGATTTTTATGGTTACAGCACATCCAAATTTGTACCAAAACAATAGATTTAGACACGATCATTAGTAATCAGCAAAATAAGTTACGAGAAAATTGCAAAGGGTGTCAAAAATTGGATGTTTACTTCATCTCATAGCATGTTGCGCAGAAAAATTCATCATTTTGTATAGTGAAACATTCATCACTATATCGAACCATGAATCAAGTGCAAGTGGTTTCTTTTGCATTGATAACGTTAGGGCACTACTATATAAGGCTAGAGGCGTCGACAACCCGAACTTTAATAAAGGGGTGTTTGTATGGTAGGATCTTCTTTGGAAGGTGTTTTAGAGCCATTATTCGAAAATTTATTGCTGAAACGTAAGGTTAAATCTCCATTACTTGCTTCATTATCAACCAAATATTGTTGAAATCGATAGAGTTTGTTGAGAACTATCTGATTAAAGACTAAGACTTTTTAACTTCATAAAAAGACACCAAATTAATTATTTCTAGTCTTTTTTGGATGTATGTTATAGACGAAGGTCCAAAATACTTGCAGCCTTGATGTCGTCATTCTCAACTCTAACGAACTTCAAAGATTCTCTGGCAACCCCCACTACATTTTCATTCAAATCCAAAAAATCTCTTTCCAAAATATCAATAAACTCACGGCCCAAATTCTCATCTTTTAAACGATTCATTAAATTATTAGAAATAATCAAACCCGTTTTCTTTCCATTATTATTGGAAGGCGACGCTTCACTAAAATTTCCCAAAACATTAGCAAAATTTGGATCATTTCGACTTACTCTAGCGTTCAAGTCACCTATAAAAATGATCTTGTCGCTGCCTCTGCGATAGATTACATGATTCAGCTCATTGTAAAAATCGTCTAGTCGTTCCGAATTTTCACATTATTTAGTTGTCAAAGGAAATATTATTGAAAGTGAATGAAAAAAGTGGATCCATTCCATTGGAATTCGTAATTTTTTTTGGGAGAATTTTGCAACTGAAGTCAGTGATGTCGTCGTACGGTCATAAAATTTCCAGTAGTTTTTCACTTTAATATGGATGATTCCATATGCATCATATTTGTCTATAATTATTGCAGAATGAATAAATCACAGATGATTGCGAATGATTGGCATTAGCTTATTTTTCGATTCTGATTTCTGTTGTATTCTAATCAATGAATAAAAAATAATCTAATGCCATTTTATGTGTCAATTTACTAAAATATACCGAAAATAATGACCGCAACCGTGTATTATTTTCAGCAAAATCCCACATTGGATTGGAGGAATCGACTTCCAGGCGAGAATGAACAAACAAACGAAGAGGTAATTATTGGTTGAACTGAATTGAATTATATTTTGCGTAAGTTCAAATAATTAAACTATTTTTACATCCATTGGTTATTGCTAGTCGCAACCGCCAGACACTCCAATGACATCGGCAGAGGATGCAACAAAGCAAGAATTAAACACTGGTCAAATGTCAGTAACGCCACAAACAAATTCAAGCCATACAAGGAGCAAACCCCAAGCTTGCAAAGTGTGCGGGAAAATGCTCTCGTCAGCCAGCAGTTATTATGTGCATATGAAATTGCATTCGGGAACAAAGCCATTTTCATGCACGGTGAGTATGTACAAACCAAACCGTTTTTCAAAACCGCTATTTTTTATACGCTCCATAATTGTTTCGTAATACGAGTAGTTCAATAAAAAAACAAAACCAAAAAAAATCCACCAATTCACCTACACTGTATTTCAAAATTTCGTTCTTCTTTGTTTCTATTGAAGGTTTGCGATGCTGCATTCTGTCGAAAACCGTATCTTGAAGTTCATATGCGAACACACACTGGAGAAAGGCCTTTCCAGTGTGATCTCTGTATGAAAAGATTTAGTCAAAAATCATCCCTAAATACTCACAAACGGATTCATACAGGTCAGTGGTCATCATATTAATATAAGATATGATATTATATGATATTTAAAAATAATAATATGCGTTTACAAGAAGAAAAAAGTATTTTTTATTTGGTTCACAGTCATATGTAAGTATGTAAGTTCGTTAGGCTATACCTAGGGTTGATCAGAAGAAAAGAATGGGAAAAATGAAAATTAATTAATAAGTTATGGAACTGAATGGAAAATGAAATTAAAAAAAGAAAGTATATAGTTTTGGCGCATAATCAATGACCACAACAACATTCCTTTAATTTGATATTTGATATTTGGTAGTAGCAGTAGTGTTGAGATCGTTGATCACGGTGGAAGAGAAAAAATTAATATGCTTACTATTTCTAGTATTTGTACGCTCGTCCGGTACCACGTCTTGAACAATGAGATTCAATTGTTCATTTTAATTATATTGTTGATTTTAATTATAATAATTGAGCTGAATGAATTTGGCATCGGCAGATAAATCAACAAGTACAATCCTTTTTCAATCATATCCCGTGCAGCATTTCTTTTTCTTTCATTTTGGTTGTGGATTTGGATTTGCTTCTGGAACCGGTCAATGGAAATTATATACTAATTTGTTATATGTTGGATGTTTATTTTGGTAGGTACGGTGAACTCTGCCAGTCCATTGATTTGGATCTTGAAAAACAGTATCTTCGACCGGTTTGAAGTTGGAACAAACTAGAAAAATGATTTGTTTTTGTTCGATAGAAGAAAAAAACTGGTTTTTGACTTGACGTTCTGGTAGGCTCTTTAGCTTACGTTTTGATCGACTGAATACCTGGGATTTATTATGTTCGTTGATAGGCAAAACGAAAACCTATTCACGTGCCATTTGTTGCAATGCTCGATGAGGACACCGTAAATGTCCTTTGATGGGTGAATTTGATGCAAATTTTGCACAATCAAATGCCAATAGCACTGTTTTCTTAGCATCTGAAATTTTACGGTGGACTTTTGTCACCAACACATGCAATGCTGTCTGCATACGTTTATATGCATCAAACTTTAAACGAACTACACGTTTTTGGTACTTTATCTGTAATAACAAAGAAGAAATGACACACACACATCAATAAGATGAACTCAAATCAAATCAAATCGAGAGAAAGAGAGAGAAAAAATAAATACCTCACATGGTTCGTTGAATACATCTAGCTGGTATTCAAGATAAGTACGGTAGTCAGCGCTTTTCTTCGATTGCGTTTCCCCATAAATTTAGCGATTTTCGTGCTGCTCACGACATTTTTTCTCAAATGCACCCGTAAATAGTTTATAATAGCTGTTAAAAAAACTGGTCTGAACCGATCACAACCAGCAATTATTTGTATCTGACCTGAGTCATAAGCACGTTAAATGATTGGCGGCACTGAATCAGGTTGTTCTGGATTTAGAACTGTATTATGGTCATCACCATCATTATTGTTGTTGTTATTGGTATTTTGTGATGCCCGAATCATTTTCAAATGGGCTGAACAAATGAACAATGAACATCCATCGGTGGTGAATGAAAATTCAAATTGTTGAAATGAATTATTGATTTTGTCCTAGTTTAAAAAATGCATTATTTTGAGCATCAGACGACCGACCTGTGCGAGTTGGGATTTTTTGAACACTCTCTTTTGTATACAAAAGATTCGTTAGCAGTACAAATCCTTGCGTATAAAATCTCGTATGGTTTTTAGCACCACTACAAACGATGACCAATTTCATTGCATTGTGGGTATGGATTACACGCTGCAAATTCAACATATCGTAAACTTACTTGTACCTATAAAAAATATTATGATGATGATGGTGAATGTGCATAATATGCGGTGTGAATAAAAAATGTGTAAATTTACCAGTCATATTTGCTGTACGTCTCGAACAACCAACCGCTGGCAACGGTTATTTATATAACATATTTCAATACTTGTCCGGCATTTTCGAAATCCAATTTGATGATAATTAATTTTATTTTTCCGTAATTTGTTGATGTATGCCCAACGTTTGCGAGTAAGTGAATACACCGACCTGTTGTATTAGTCTGTCTCCCTTTCGCTTTAATGGAATCGTATTTGTTGCATTGTTCTAATTTTCTAACGTGATTTGCTGTTCATATTTCACTTTGAATATTAACACAATTATTACAAATTTCATATTTTTAATTATTCATACCTTTGGATCGTGTTGCTACAGAATTTGATTTTTTTGCCCAGAGAATTTCAAATCAGCTTCAAAATAATTTTAAGTTGAGTTCATGTGGTATTTTTGAATGTATCAATTATAAAAACACAAATTTTTCTTCATTAAAAATCAATCAATGCGTTGCTATGAAATAAGAGCATTTCACTTCAAAACTAAAATGATCTTTCTGCGCGAACGTCTATAGTGTGCGTTTGTGTGCTCGTGCATCACACAAACGATGTCGACGCACTTAACCAGTGCTAAACACAATATTCAAATCTACTCACCAGAATGTTTACTAAAAATCAGATGAATTCTCTAGAATAAATACAGCGTATGATACGGTCGCACACCAAAGGTTGTTTTTACATACAGTTTTTGCTGTATTTTGTATGACGGTGTTTCGCTTTGAAATGCCACCTTTTCATACGCTGTTTTTATTCTGTAGCAATCAGATAAACCAGGCTCTTCCATCGGAACTATGGAGCGGCTTTAGATAATACCAATATACAATAGTTTAAATATTTTAATTGCAAATTGAACCCCCTAATACAACTCTACTAAGAAAAAATTACAAATTTAGATTAAGACTAATATATTTTTCCTCCTTCAATAACCAATCATTAAAACCTATTTTCATCTTCACTTTTTTCAACTATGACTCGTTTAAAGCCAATACAACTTTTACTACCCGTATTAGAAGAATTCACGCTTCGTATACACTCGGCACATCATCGCTGTTTACGGAATATCAGCCGTTGAGTTCACTGTGAACTGTCGTGCATCTAATGCATGTGTTTGCTCACAGCCATACACAGTCAAAGAAAGTTCGCACAAAAGAGAATGAAACATTTACATATGGCTACTTGATGTTTTTTGAACATGTCGCAGTGAATTCTACTGCTGACATTCGCCTAAGCAGCGAAGATGTGCCGGGTGTACACGAAGCGTGTATTCTTCTAATACGGGTAGTAAAAGTCGTATTGGCTTTAAACGAGGATAATTACCATTTCTAGCTTTAAGTATTTTTCTTTTCTTATTAAATGACGGCCTAAGAAGAAAACAATAACATACAGAATATTCTGCAAAAAGACGAATACAAATTTATGTGAGCAAAAACCAAATATACAAACAGACAGCGCAAAAGTAAAACAGCCTACTTACATGTGTTTCTTATGTAAGTAGGCTGTTTTACCTTTGCGCTGTCTGTTTGTATATTTGGTTTTTGCTCACATAAATTTGTATTCGTCTTTTTGCAGAATATTCTGTATGTTATTGTTTTCTTCTTAGGCCGTCA
>NW_022202514.1:0-10983 GCF_009176525.2 Contarinia nasturtii | reverse complement strand
TGCCATCTATGGTCATGAAACTGAATTTTGACCCTTTTCTTGAAAGGACCATATTTTGAAGACGGGTGGACCGATTTTCAAACTTTGATATTTTTTCTTGATCTATAGCCTAAGGGCTTTCCAACCATACATCAACCGGGGCCAACGGCCTTCTAGGTCTGGATTTCGTATATTACGTGTATATATAGCGAGTTCGACTTTTCAACACACTAATGTGGTTTCGTCACTCGCGCGTACTGCCGTCCGCTGTGATACAACTTTGTCTCTGTTGCAAAAATAAAATTCCAAATTAAATTTACAATTTCATTTAATTCAAATACGTATCGAATACATTTGAAATCCACAATGCAAATGGTAAGTATACTTACATTTTTCCAAAAAATAATCATATTAATTAAATAAAGTGAATTCCCATATGGAACGTGGACGTAATCGACGTTTTGTAGACGCTCAGCTACGTTCAACGTATGTATCTATACGTACTGCATACACTCACAAGAATATTGCGACCGCCTCTGCGTGTTAGTGTATGTATGTGCAGAACGTATAGACACAGACGTTGAACGTAGCTGAGCGTCAAATCAACGCCAACTACGTCCACATTCTATATGGGTTGAGCCAAAAAAAAAACCAAAACCTAACCTCGAAATTACATACTTTGCTTCTATAGGTACGGTATGGTGGTATTGGCCACGGAAAAATTATCGGTGGTGCTGGTCACGGTGGTGTTGGCCCCGGTGGAAATGATGAAAAGCCGCACATACGGTGGAGTTCAACATTCAAGCAACAGAAGCGAAGCGTAGCAATCGTAACCATAGCATTCAGTTGTGTTTTGAGCAATTTGTAAAGTGTATTTCAACGCGTCATTTTTGCTAGCATTTTTGTCATCGAACGATTAAACGGTATATTTTGTTTTTGTGCTTCAGTGTACTTCTCGCTGTGTTCAGTCACGTAAATATTTGTCAAAATGGCATTCGAAACACCGTATCGCGCCGGTTTATACAGATTAAGAGCCGATGGATCGAATGAATATTTGGTTGAACCGATAGAAAAAAGCAATTTTCGCAATTTTGTAATTAGGACTTACAGCATAACTTTTTACAAAGCAAAAACCGAAGTTATCGGATTTGATATTTGGTTCGGAAAGGATGGTAATGTAAGTTGACAAAGAAGTGTTTTTTTAAATCTATTATTGCAAGATTATTGTATTTAACATTAGATTTATTTTTTATTCCTTATTTAGATGTGGATCAGACGCCACCAAAATACTGACGCCAACAAAATTTTAGTCGGAGGTGAGGCAAAATTTTCATCACATAGAGATTGTGTGCCCTTGGCTATCGATGACATAATTTTACTCGTTGGGACAGTGCAATATCGGTGGCAAAGCGTGCAAATGTATGTATTCCCAATCGTTATTATGTTGTGATAAAAAAAACTCTTCAAAATTGTTAAAAAAAAATACAATTGAAACATTTGTTTAAATAACGTAAAGCTACCTGCATGTCCATTCGAATTTGTGTTGCCATTGGTTCCACACAACATAAACTATCTAAAATCTCCGATGCTTTTTCTTTTTGCGAATCCGGTTCGGCAATGAAAATTTTAAACGTTTCATCATTACACATACCTAAAGTGATTTAAAAAAAAAATGGTATTATTTATGAACGAATTTTCACGTTGGTTTTTCAGATAATATATAGAAAATGCCAATAGGAGATTAGGAGAGAAATTATGAAGGAAAATAAACACACATACCGCTCCGAATCAACAACTCCAATATAGTTCCCTGTTGAATTATCTTATTCGGATCGAATGTATTGTACGGAAGCATTTGTCGATACTTTTACATGCTGACATCAGATGAATCAGTTAATTGGAGTACTGAGCTAGCAGAGCTAATGGTATTTGACAAACTTGTTCCAATGGACATTGGGTCTATTTCTTGGTTAAGATATTGAATCGTTTCGTTCATTGGCAAACGCTCAGTCTTTTCAGCATGTGAAATAACATTTTCACGAACTAAAAATATAAACAAATCATATGGCTGTACTTGGGCAAAAATCAAAAAAAAAAATTGTTTTCTCAATCTTGGACATACCATTATTGTGGTGCAAACATCCTACAGGCGACACTATGGGACGAATTGCATTTGTGCCGACATCAAGACAAATAAAATCTGGAGAAATATTAAATTTTTCCAAACGAACCGTACAAGTTTTCCGCAATTGCATCAAAATCTCTTCGCGCGCCAATAAATTATGTGTCTTTTTCTTTTTGATTGGATGAAAATAATGGTTCGTCCGCCATCTTTTTTGCCCCTTCGCCATTTTGTTTTATCGTGTATAGTGATTTTATTTTCAAACGACGCTCAACTTTGTACACGAAATCAACTGAACAAAACGATGTATAAAGAAACGTATGAACCGACACTAATATCAAAATATATGGATAAAGCAGACAATATATTGAACTAACTGGTCAGTTGAGCTGAAAGTACGTTAGCCAGCTAAATGGGCTAAAACAATAGACGTTATTGTTTTAATGATGAATCACTTTTCTTCTTTTAATTGTAGTCATTGTTCATTTAGCCCATTTAGCTGGCTAACGTACTGTCAGCTCAACTGACCAGTTAGTTCAATATATTGTCTGGGATAAAGTGATGTATTTTAAATGAATATCGCTTGGTTACTTCCTATTACAACTAAAAAAAATTTTTTTTGGGAAAAATAAATCAAAACAAAATCAATTGAATTATGCCTACCTTAATTTTGATGCTTGAATCGATGAAATTGAGTGAATACGTGAACAATGAGCAATGACGCGTAATTTTGAAACAGTTTCCGATTTTGGTCTATGAACAGAATACAAAAAAAAAGACGATACAATATACTTTTTTTTTTCATTTGTTGAATCTCTACAACGTATTTCAAAGATGAATTTGATTTTGAACGATTTTAATCAAGCCGCCCAACCATTTGCTCACCGTGGCACCCGGCCACGAAAAATCTACTTTGTACATCGAAAATTTGCCAGTCCGCTGGTCAGACAACGACTTCGGACGATTTGTCGAACACATCATTGTCGATGGCAAACGGATGGTTGTGGTAAGTGCACGGAAATCCAAAACCCGGAACTTTGGATTCGTGTGCTTTGCATCGGATGCAGAGGCAGATGCTGCCTTTCAACGATTGGACGGTATGATTGTCGGCTCGAATCGAGTGCTCCATCCGCGCTTTTACCGCATTGAAAACCCACATTCGAGTTTATTACAATTGCAATCACAATAAAATTAAATATAAATAGAATACAAATACACATACAAATATCAAATTTATTAATTATTTTTTTTCAATTCTCATTCTGATGAAATTTCAGGCTGATTATCGGGGCGGTGTTGGTGCAATTGGTTTTCTACAACCGGCACCCAACGAATACGATCGGACAGTTGTTGTCACAAACCTGAATGTATCGTCGACCGAACGAGATTTCGGGATATTGGCCGAGGACTACGGGTCAGAGAATGTCATACGGCTTGCTATAAGCAGCTTGCTTGCCTGCGTCGCCTATCGTGCGGCAAGCAAGGAAACATGCAAACACATATACGGCAAACGAACCATATCTACTACACGGTTTTCGTACGTGCGACCAATACGTCTACACAGATACCGCATCTCGCACGAACGAAAACTGTTTGGTACATATGGTTCGTTTGCCGTATATGTGTCCACATGTTTGCTTGCTTGCCGCACGATAGGCGACGCAGGCAAGCAAGCTGCTTATAGCAAGCCATTTGACAATCACTGCTACGGGTGGGTGGAACGTCCATCACGGCCAATTACGGCAAGCCGCAAACATCCAACACGAAATTTTTGGGGTAATGATTTTCGAACGCGCACACGACGCCAATATCGCATGCCAACAATTGCACGGTATGCGTATGGGGGGCCGCCTTTTAAGTGCAGCCACGTACGATGTTGATCAGTGACGGTATACAATAATTAAATTAAATCAAAACATTCAATTACATTCAATTCCAATTCAAAATTACAATAAAAATAAATGTAGCATTAAAATGTTTTCACGCGAAACAAAAAACTAAATAATAGGAAAATTGAAATGTGATTTAAAATAATTCAGATTAAATAGAATTTATTTGTGAATGGTGTGGTTTTTTTTTTATAATATCTTAAAGGAAATTTCAGTTTATTTTCGTTTACATTGTTCATTTTTCAACTGACAAAAAAAAACCGATGTCCATACGAACTGTTGTACTTCCACCGTACTACTATACCAGCACACAGAAAGAAAAAATGTGGTATTTCTAATTCAATTTTGGTAGATTTAATATAAAATCTACCAACAACGAATTAAATTTACCATTTTTAACATCTCTGAGGCATATTTTTCAAAAGAGACTATCTGTTGAATTAGTTTTACCAATTGCTTCATTACATTCACCAAATTCATGGGCTAGCGTCATCTGTGGTTTCGAAAAGTTGGTAAATGTAATGAAACAGTTGGTAAAACTTATTCAACAAATAGTCACTTTTGAAAAATATGCCTCAGAGATGTCAAAAATGGTAAATTTAATTCCTTGTTGGTTGATTTTATATTAAATCTACCAAAATTGAATTAAAAATACCACATTTTTGCTTTCTGTGCAATGTTCGATCTTGAAAATAATTGCAAAGGACATTATCCTCATGGATTTAATACTCCCGAAAATGTGTCCTATGTTGGTGTATTGCCATCCATTGAATATTATTAGCCAGATAATAAAAGTGAAAAAGATCGGTCATTGCTATTAAAATGGCATGAAGAGGAACTAAATAAAAATGCAATATTTAATAAGAAAGAAGAGTTATAAATAAATATTGCATAGAAGATGTAAATATTTTGAGGAAGGCATGTTTTGAAATTTAGAAATTTGATGCATATAATTACGGGTTGAACCATTTTACCAAGTTGCCTTGCCAGGCACAACAATGCAAATATTCACATCGATCTTCATGAAAGATCAACAAATATTCATTATACTACGAAATGGATATAGGTTTTCAGATAACCAATCTGTCAAAGCCATAAAGTGGCTTGGATGGAAGTCTAATGTCAGAAAAATAAAAATTAATTCAGCGGCAAACGTTTGAGAAGTTCGTATAGCCAATGATATATTAGTTGATGGATTTGCTTACCCCGACAAAGTATTCAGTTTTTTGGGATGTTATTGGTTTCAATGTATTAAATGTTTTCCCAATCAATATCAGTCGAATACTGAAAGAAATTCAAAATTAAGTCATCTATACGAATCGACTATAGCACGTGCCAAAAAAATACGTGCACTTGGATTCGAAATAATTGAAATATGGGAACATGACTTTGATGTTATGCTAAAAGAAAAACCAGAAATAAATGAGTATATTATTACTCTGGATCACTAGTTTTACGAAATTTTTGAACTTAGGATGTGATTCTTGTATAATTATTAATATCACCATTTGAATGTAATTATTGTAGGACTTATAACTTGGATTTGGATATGCTTAGAAAATAAGGTAAATAAACGTATGTTTAATCATGGATAAAATAACATTTATATTATGCTTAGTAGTATTACTTATTATTTTTGATATTATTTTGATTTATAAATATTTTAAAACAAAAAATGTGATAAATAGAACTATTGATACGAGTGTGAATATTATAAGGCGTATTTTTGGGTTATAAATAAGAAAATGATAAATTCATCCAATTTTATAACTAGTGACACTATACTGCAATATGGTGTATTCTTACATGGATTTGTAATTGCAACAATAAGTGACCCTTTGAAGTCGTTTCATTCTTGTTTTGCATGGTATTTGTCGTAGCTCTGTAAAAAAACCAAAAAAACGAGAAAAATCATTGTTTGTTTTTAAAAATAGAATGGAATCAATTCTCACCTCTTTGGCGACCGATATTGAAAAACGGTCAAACTCAAACAGAACGACCAGTTGGAAAACCAAGTTAATTTAATATCGATAAAAGATAAAGGATAATAATTCAAAGGTTTAAGTTTGACTCGTGGCACGAAATTTCTTTTATATGTCTCATTTGCAGCACATTTAGACAAACCGTGGCTCATCCTAATTTATAATACATATAAATAGACGTGATCTTCACAAAATAGTTTTAACAACTCATAAATCTATAATTTCAAGCATTTATTTTCGCTACCACGATGATCAAAGCCATTATGGATTGATAAGATCGAAGTTAATATTTTCATAACCAAAACTTTTACAATTGCATGCAGTCGTATAAAGAACGTATAAATTCACCATAAATATCAGTATTATATGTTTTTTTCTGTTTGTTAAACATAAGACCATATGTACAGAACTAGTAATTATTAAGAAACTCACTAATCTTGAACAAATTAGTTTGTATGAATCGATTTCTCAATATGAACAATAAGTAATGAATTTGTTATTTGTTGTCAATACAGTTTTTGCGCAGAATATTGATAATTACTTTGTTTTTATAGGAGTCAAGATCACGATGTTCACACCACGAACTGCAACAAACAGAAGGAAATGTGGCCAGCAATATGGGAAAATAATCTAACTGTATGTAGTTAAACGTTGTGTTTTTCCAAATTTGGTTGAATAATCATATACCACCACGCCATACTGATAAGCGAGCGCAATCAACAGCGAGGACAAAACAGAATTGAAAATTGTTTGCCGTACTAAAGTAGAAAAAAGACAACGGTTCTTATTTGTAAAATAGTTATAGTTTATTAATAAAAACCGTTAATATGAATAATAAGATTAAAATATTTTTATCCATTACTTTTTCGACTTATAGTATTGAACTTACAACATTCATGCATTATGGATAATACTTTTTATATTGAGCACAACGGCTCAATTATCCACTTCAGGAATGTTATATAAATATAAATGTATCAAGTTTTGTAACATTCTTAATTTCTTATTTTTATTTTGCCATAAATTCATGCGAAACATTTGAATTCACACTCGATACTCATGCGCGTGAAGAACACAATTTATATAAGTGTTGAGTTCATCAAAAATAAGATATTTAAAAATGTTAGAAAATCTGTATGTATTAAATAAATGTAGGAGCTACGATAAGAAAAATCGGCTTTATGAGTCACTACAAAAAATTGAAAAAAACGTAACTACTTACATATACTATTTCTACATCGTTCTTTTTTTGTAAAATTCATTAATGAAAAAAATGGGAAAACTATTGAAATTGAAAATAAGCAAAATCAAGAAGAGATAATCAAAGATTCTACCGATCCAAGTGGCAGCAAGATTACCACCGATTCACAGACTGAAGTGAACACAATAAATTCATCTTGCTATTGATGGTTTTAGCGAGCATTTATCGTATCTCGGCGGTGAACTTATCACAATTGCTCTTTTTTCGAAAAACGTAACACCGGCCACTAAAAATTGAATTGTGTTAGTGAATTGTTGGATTTTTACATGCAGAAATTCGTTATTATAGAAGGTAATGATATAATTCGATATACAATAAAAATGCCATAATAATCAATAGATAAAAATAATATTGATATTTACAAAAATGTGTTAAAAAATAAACGGAAGTTTCAAGATAGTGATTTTTTATGTCCTCATAAACAGAAGAGGTTAAAGTCGAATAGATTCAAATGAGACTATAGTGCGGCTGTAAGAGATATTAAATTGAATGTTATAGATTTATTAGAATAAATAACTAACTTTACCGCTAACTTACTTTTGACATGCAGCTCATAAATCGGCCAAAAATCAAAATTTGACCGTCTGCAAAGTGAAAATTCAAAACAAACATAAACTGTGCACGTTCGACGATACAAAATCCCAAAAATAAAGAATGTCACATTTGAATCGTTGCGGATTTGCGAATTTTTGAGTAATAGATTTTTGGTTCAAAGTTTCAAGTATATTTTTTTCAAACGATAAAAAAGCCAGATTGCATTGTCGTTCGTCGTTGTGTCCAGACTAATGTTATAACATGTAAATTTCGTATAGTATACAAGGTCTTTCAAAAGTGGATTTTTAATCAACATCAAAAATAAAATAATCAATTGCCCAATCGCATTATTAATATTTATTGTCAATGCTGCATTGACACATATAATTGTGTGAATTCGGCAGCGCCATCTTTTGGCAAATGTCAATCAAACAGTTTTGTTTGAATCATACAATAATTTGTTTACGTTAACGCCCAATTCGAACAGTAAACAAATCGCATGTAGCTGCAATATATTAAAGTCAATATGAACCGCTTTCCAGAAGTAATTGCGCGTAACCAATAAAACACTAATACATAATTATATTACTACTAATACATAATATATAATCTCTTACAGCCGATGAAAGAGGTAAAGAAGGAGCCAATTAATACCACATAAGACCAACACGACGAAGAAGGGATTTTAATGAGGTACCAACTATAGGGAAATATACATTAATAAGAGAAATAAATGCTTTCAAAGTGCATTGTACTTACTTAATTAAATTGGACTTTGTATATTGAATGAGTCACTTTGGTGACACCAACGTTCATTGCCACAACTCAAATCAATTGCATTTTTAAAACAGATGATCTTCATAATGTGATATAATGGTTGCCATTGCAACAATAGTCTAATTACGAAACCAAAAACTAAATTAGTAACATTTTCGTAAATAATTGTAGAAATTTATATATATTCTTACTCCTTTTAGCACTTGATATCCTTTAATCACTAAATCTTTGCCAGCAGTGCGCGCATTTCCAGAAATAATTGAAGTTAGTCTTAATGTCTCCTTTATACACGCTCTGAGATATGGTACCTTCAAAAAGGTCGATGATGTTAGCGGTTTTATCAAAACCATATAACAAACATTACAGGTCTCGATAGAATGTGGCATATATAGAATATATTGTCTTGTGCTGAAATTTTAAATGTTTGGTATGCATTTGCAATAAATATTTATATAATCTAAAGTTTTATTACATTGAATTTGGGCCACCGTATAATGAATTGACTATAATTTTATACATTAGTTGGAAAGAATCGTATAACTTTTTTTTACATGGGTTGAGTTCACTTTTGAGCAAGTTTTTGTATTTAGTTCTTTCTCACAATAAAAATTGAACGTCTTCTGAAAGTGAATTTTCACCCGAACATAACATAATTGGATAATATGAACCAAAATCAAAACCATAGACTGATTGGAACACTATTCTGCGTTCATCGGCATAATTAAGAGCTCCAGAATATTTGCATTTTCTTTATTTATTGTAATATTTAAGTTGATTATTATCAATATATGAAAATAAGTAGCCATATTTAAATTTCCCGTTATTAATGAAGCCTCAAAATCCATAATGAACATTTTCGAAAATTTTAAACCAAGTTCCAAAATATTCATACTCTCTATGATATGTGGAATTAGAAAACATTCAACTTTAGTGTATTGGGTGTATGCATTAAAAAAGGGAATTTTTTTGGTGAAAAGATACATTTATTTAAAAACAACTGTACAATATTTTTTAACCAATGTATTGCCCATCGTTAGCTATGACTTCGGCCCATCTTCTTGGTAGCTTGTCGATTCCGCGTCGAAAGAATTCCTCATCTTTTGAGACTATCCATTCATCGATCCATTTTCGCACTCCTTCAGGATTTCGAAACGATATCTCGGACAAAACCATTTGCATCGGTCGAAACAAGTGGTAGTCAGAAGAAGCAAGGTCTGGAGAGTACGCGGGTTGATCAAGCCGATCCTAACCGAAGTCTTGTACTTTTTTTTACACGATGTCTGCTCGATGTGGCCTGGCAACTTTGTCTTGTTTAGACGCTATCCGTGGCCGTTTAATCTTCAATGCATGCTCCATTTTGATTAATTGCATGCGGTAGCGTTGGGCTGTAACCGTTTCACCTGGTTTTAGCAGCTCATAATACACGATACCTTTTTGATCTGACCAAATGCACAGCATGACCTTCTTGCAATGAATGTCTCGTTTTGGATGCGATGGCCCTGGTTGGCCTGGATCAACATACGCTCCTTTACGTTTTGGGTTGTCATAATAGACCCACTTTTCATCGCCCGTGACAATTCGACTCAAAAAACTATGTTTCTTGTGCTCGGCAAGATTTTTTTTGCATGCTTCGATTCGTGCTTTGAGTTGATTTTCGTTCAGTTGATGTGGTACCCATTTTCCCAGTTTTCGGATCTTCCCCATTGCATGTAGACGTTTAGGAATGGTTGCCTGTCATAATTTTGATAATGAAATAAAGAGGCTTACGTACGCAAGCTGACTTTTCCGCATGGAACCGAAATTTTGGGAATAAACTGAAATCATGGTCTTTGTATGGTTGCAGTAACTTAAATTACCGTGAAAACTTGTAAATATTATTTTCTTATCAAAATAAATAATCACACCAAGTTTAAAGAAATTTCAATCCAAAAAATAGCCTGTTCAAAGTTTCAGATCATTACGGTACCACAAAGGCAAGTCTTTCATACAAAAATGAATTTTTTTTTCGATTTTTGTATGAAAAGTCTGTGAAAAATTGATTGCATCTTAAAACTAACATCAGATTCGGGTTTCTCGTGCCAAAAAACCCCCACTACACAGTCTTTCAGCGTTCAAATTGAAAGAATATCATTTTAAGGCATTTTTCTCATAAGTGCCTCTTCAGAGTCTAAGTTTTACACCGATCAATCAATGTCGTTGAAAATTTGAGCAGATTTATTCCTCGTAGTGCCCAATCATCCCGTGAAGTCACATTTTGAATTTCATGTCTGAGCACGAAACCATCGTGTCACCAAAATGGTTGAAAAATGATCAAAAAAGTAAAATGTATGGATTGTGGGTACTCCATTCGGACCAAAAAAAATTACACCGGTCAACAGATATTGCTCAAAAACTATAGATGTCCTATTAACATCGAAATATTAACATATCTTATTACTA
>NW_022202513.1:0-3090 GCF_009176525.2 Contarinia nasturtii | reverse complement strand
GCGCCGGTTTTGTATCATCTTGAATACAATCCAAATGCATATGAATTGATCAAGAAGGGCTATGTGTCGGTGGAAAATGTCGATTTTAAAACGTTGCACAGCGAAATTGTAAAGGGACCAGGCGTTGATAAAACCCAAAATCTACAACGTCAACATAGTCAAGCGGCCATGAATGTGCTGAAGAAATTTCCACCATCAGACGCTCGAACAGCCCTCGAAAATATTTTGCATGCCATGCAAGATCTGTAGAGATGAGCGATTTAAATAGTCAAAAATATGCAATGCACATTATATAATTATATAAACCGCGCGTGGTTGCGATGTTTTTCACACGCAGCTAATAATCAATTTATTACTTACAACTATATGAAAGACAAAATCCAAATGAGACAGAAAGAAGCACAGAGAAAGAGACACACAATTATACATATATATAAATGTATATATATATTTTAAATGAGATAAAATCGGCTTTCCGTCCTTTGTGAGCCGATTTAAGAGCAACAACCATTATACGAACACAATGTTAGTATACAAATGCTGGAACTCAGCGTTTGACTGAGACATATTAAGAAGAGACAGATAGAGATTTGACGAAATTATTTTTTCGTTTCACTTTTTCGAAACAAAAGTTTTGCATTCAAAAATCATTCAAGCATCATTTGATTACTGAAGCTGAAAATTAAACAAAAAAAGAATAATAATAATACAACATCAAATGTAAATCTTGCTCGAAATTAAACCGGTGCGCGTGCAAAAATAAGAAAAATAAATTATTGAGAATATGTTAGTAATTGGTTTAGGGTCTATACAAATAATTGAGAATGGAATTTAGGAAGTAAATCTCTAATTTTAAGTGGTTTAAAAATGAGAAAAGCAAGAAAATTAGTTGTATACTTTGTATATTATGAAAACGAATGTGTCTTTGTTTGTTCTCTTTGAAAAATCATAATTGTCTCAAAATGCGCGCACAGACACATGCCAAGCAATAAATAAAAGCCGAAATACTCGTAAAGTCGCAATTGTATCATAGACGAAGAAAAACACTGTAGATTTAAATAACTTTCCCATATTATTTTGAAATTTCAAGCCTATCCTATGCCCAACTTGAACATTCATAATTTTTTATGTCCACTTGTTTCTTTTCTATTTACAAACAATATTCCAAAATATACATTTCAGTATATACAGTATTTTGAAAATATACATTTCTGACTCTATACATCATCATTTGCACTTACTTCCTCTTTGGATTCATCCAGTCCAAAATCGGTTTCTTATTGAGTAAAAAAAACAACAAAGGAAACCGTTTCTGTTATAAAAAAACATACACAAATTGTTAATAATTTTATTTTCTTTATTTATTTAAAAAAAACATCCACATTTGTATACTTTGTTAAAAAAATAACGGAAAAACTTGATTAAATAAATGAGAATAAATACAATTAAGATCAAATAAGGTTGTGTTTCATTTCAATAAATTAAGTTTAGAAGAGTAAAACGCACACGTCATTTTAATTCTCTAAAATATGAAAAAAAAACCTTCAAATTGCTGTTGCGTTGTTTTAATTGTTCGTTGCTTTCATTAAATTTTAGCGACATTTTCAAAACATTTCTACTGTGCTATTATTTGAGTATGAATAATTGTGCATTTTACATCTCTAGACATCGGTATACTGCTATAGAAAATAAAGTATGATTCTTCTTGCAAAACCCCCGAAAGTAGACAATTTTCAAACTTTTTGCTGCATATTTGCAAAGGCATTGCAGAAATACACCTCAGCGATCGAAACCCAAACTAAATCGAACATTTGCTGCTAAACAGTATCTTCAATAAAGTATAAATTGATCGCCATTTAATATCAGTTAAGGCTCAATGTAGATCTATGTAATTTATTATTTGTGTCGTTTTATCTATACATTTAGTAAATTACCTAATAACAGATAATACTTCCAAAATAAAAGAGACCAGCTGATTGGAAAAGTTACGAATTGAATATTAGTTTGTTAGAAAAATACGAAAGTTTAGCCTTGAAATCGCTTTTATTTGGATTGCAGAAAATTTGAAACATAAAAAAAATTCAATTTTTTCTAGTGATAAACTTTTGACCTCGACTGTATATGTAAGAACGCCGAGAGAAACGAATAAAAATAAAAACCGAATTACGATAACAGCGAGAACAGAGTTGTATTGAACGGCGTTTGGGCAATACATCAAACAAGGCATACCAGAAAAAGATATGTCGTTTTATCGTTTAAAATATTTTTGGCCAAAAAATTTGTCAAACACAACGTTAATCGTAAATGAATTACGTTGTATGCAAATACCGGCTAAAACGTCAAATCGATTACGAGCCATCAATGTGTTGTCTGTACATAATCGCCATCATCATACATTATTACAATGTAGTTTAACGTCAAATACACAACAAATCCATAATGATCAGGTGAGCATAATTGCAATGTCTCAACAGAAATAAGCCAGACAAAAAACATGAAAACATAATTTTAAAAGATACGACAATCACTCCTTCTGATGATTTCTTATCACTCGTTTGCGAAAGAAAAAAAAACATCGATCTTGTTTTTGCTTGTATTCTGTATATTCAACAGCAAAAATGTTCATATGTATCGACTAGTGGATTAAATTTAGAAAATGTTACTACAAAAGAACTACCCAAACACGATTGGGATCGTGCTGTAAGCGAAGCCGAAAAAATTGTCGGTTATCCAACGTCGTTTCTAAGTTTACGTTGGCTACTCAGCGATGAAGTGGCCAACGTTGCTCCACATTTAAGGAAATTGCTTGAAAATAATCATCCGTTACTCAAAACGGCCAAGTAAGTTTTTTGTTCATATATGTATTCTTTTTTTTAAATTTGAATGAATCGTAGGTACTTCAAATGCGAAAAAATAATTACGCGAAGAAATCTAAGCGGTCCGACGAAACAAAGAAAAAACATTTATAGATAAAATTCCACAAAATGTGGCATACTTCAGAAAATGTGTGTACAATTGTGCGTTTTTTGTTCATCGCGAATTGTTTTCTCGCATCGTCGTTGAATTTAAAATAAACACACGACATGTATT
>NW_022202512.1:0-3576 GCF_009176525.2 Contarinia nasturtii | reverse complement strand
TTTGGTGCCACTGTTAATGCACATGGACCCAATTTTGTTCCAGTTTTAACTGACGGCAAATTTGGTTTTTGCACCGGTACATTATCACTTCGTTTACGTTTGGCCAATTTTTGTATTGCATTATTATTACGAAGAGCATTGGCAAAAGAAAGTTTCGGTGTTGACGGTGATTGAAAATCAGTTAAATTCACTTTATTCGGTGCATTTGGTGTTGGACCATTACGGGTTAAAAGCGGGTTAAAAGTGGCGGCCGGTTGGCTTTACCTACTAACACGTCGGTTGCTTTGTAAATGTCAGCCGATTTTCTCACTATATTTTGTGTGTCATCGTGAATTTCGGCAGATTTGCATTTTACCTCCATAATCATGGATTTTATTTCGGCCAATTCGGTGATTACGGATGTAATTTTAACATTTTCTGTCGATTGACGCGATTTGGACGACGAACGACTGCTTTTCGGTGCTTTCAATGTTTTTTTCAAATCGGTTTTTGACAGTTCGTTTTCACAGCAAACAAATGCACACGACGGTAGAAATGCGAAAACTGAGCCGCCATTTGACAATGACACTTTTACAATTTCGTTACTTTCGATATTTTCACGGTTTTCAAGTCCAAAACATTTCATAAAACACAATTTTCCGCATTTTATACACTTGATTTTCGGTCCAGCTGGGCAATCATCATTACTACATTGATGTTGTGGTGTCATTTTGACACAATACAACAACAAATTACACTACGAAAAAATATGCAGAGTCACTTTCTCTAAATCAATAAAAATCTTAACTATACTCGATTGTTTATAGATGTACAGCATTTTAATGGTCAATTTAATCAATTTTGCAATAAATAATATTCAGTTTTTATAATATAAAATAAATAAAAAAACACAGACGGTGTACCAAACAAAACAACAGCTGTTAACTGTCAACTGTCAAATACTAAAATTCTTAAAATGAACCAAATAACACCGTACGCTACATCGACAAAAAAATTGACCCACCCTAATATATATGGAATTATATTTTGGAAGTTCTGGAAACCAGGCCAAATCCTGAAAGTCCACCAATCAGCCAAATTCCACCGGATTTGGATTTTAGGCCAATTTTATGGTGATCTTTTTGTGAACACAAATTTGCTTATTTTTGCCGATTTCCCATCGCAAATGCGAGAAAAATCGACCGGAAGTTTTTTTGTGATTTTGACTGCCTTTCTGCTGTTTTCCGTGTTTCAGTAGTATTTGCTTCTAGTAACACCAATCGAAATATACTGATGAGAAACTATACTAATAGCTATACTAATAAGATACATGCATCTTATTAGTCTTCTGACTATACTTATTACTATACTTATTACACTAATAAGATGACATCTTATTACCAGTTATTAGAAATTATTAGTAATAAGTAATAACTATCTTACTAGTCTGATGTTATTAGTCCCAACTGTAAAATCTGGTCAAATTTTCAACGACATTGATTGATCGGTGTAAAACTTAGACTCTGAAGAGGCACTTATGAGAAAAATGCCTTAATATGATATTCTTTCAATTTGAACGCTGAATGAATGTGTAGTGGGGGGAGAAAATCGAATCTGATGTTAGTTTTAAGATGCAATCAATTTTTCATACACTTTTCATACAAAAATCCACAAAAAGTTTCATTTTTGTATGAAAGACTTGCCTTTGTGGTACCGTAATGATCTGAAACTTTGAACAGGCTATTTTTGGATTGAAATTTCTTTAAACTTGGTGTGATTATTTATTTTGATAAGAAAATAATATTCACAAGTTTTCACGGTAATTTAAGTTACTGCAACCATACAAAGACCATGATTTCAGTTTATTCCCAAAATTTCGGTTCCATGCGGAAAAGTCAGCTTGCGTACGTAAGCCTCTTTATTTTAGCTTTTTTTGAGTCGATGAATTCCAAAAAAGTTATACGAATTCATATACTCAACAGGGCATTCAAATATTTCAAAGGAGCTGCAATACTATGAACTTCAATCGGTTTGATTTTGGCGGAAAAACCAACTTTGCGAGTAGATGCTAGATTTCGCCGCAATTTGAATGTGGCGACAACTAACATTTGACAGTACTGAGTACACACTGTCACCTACTAAATTGCACAATCATTGGTATGTCCATTTTGTTTTGAACAAAGTACGCATGGTGTTGATTGCATGGTCGATTTATTTTGTTAATTCTGCACACTATCGTACTAAACGACATTTGATCACGAAATAAATCAGATTCAAACGCAAAAATACTGACTGTCGCATTATAACGAACAAACACTTTAATTCGATTTGAATTTATAGATATTTTGGAACAAAAACTAAATTGATCGTGATTTAATTAAGGTAAGAATAGCATTAGCTTATAGAGAAACAAACATAACCAAAAAACTACATAAATATTGTATGAAAAGCCACAAAGAGAAATACAGAACACCAAAAACGAACATAAATTATTTTTATTCTCAATTTGCTTTGGTAGAAATGAATGGCTCGGAATAATAATGACTTTAATTTTTTAAAAGCGTCTCCATCTTATGGAAATTTTCATAAGAGAGAGCAGGACGTAAAATCATTAAAGTCACTATTATTCTTACCCATTCAAATAAAACTCAAACTAGTAAGAGAGATTTTTTGATATCCCATCCATCCACGAATTTAACAAAATTAATTGTTAATAATTTAGATGGAAATTCCAACAATGGACTGGAAACATGAAATGCTAAAAATGTTGACGGCATTTGAACGTCAGGCCATTGATTCTTTGGGCAACATAAAATTAGCATTTCAGCGCGATGGCAAATCATTCAATCCATATTTTAAGCAATACTTTTTACAAACTTCGAATGCTCGGTATGTATATGTTACTCATTTTTATTTGTTCCCTTTGTGGACTTACATGATTTTAAATATATTGTCACAGGTTGGAAGAAGCTTACACACACTTTGAAAATACCTTGCACATTGACGAACAAATATTCAATCACAACGTGTTCAGCGCGCCAAATTCTTATCCGAATGAGAACAGTGGTCCAACGGAAAATAAAGAATCAATTCGAAAGATCGATTACATTGAAATTGATGACTCAAGTGATGAAGAAGGCACCAGCAGAGTGCCAAGAAAGCTGGAAAGTACTTCGGTTGAATCTCTTCGCAATTTTACAATGAAGCAACCAACAACGGCTACTATTATGGGTGGTCAATTGGGCCAATATGAGAGTACTGTCACTTCGGCCAATAATAATTATCGTGAAACTCGTATTGGTTCGACCATAATCAGGATGCGTACGATTAATTCAGAAACCGGTTCATTCGATAGAAATCACCAATATGGATACAATGACTTTACTGATGCAAATGAAGATAAGTTTATCATCCCAGCGATTATTGAAAACCAAGATGCAAGATTTCATAACGAAAGTCGCACGAATGATGTTCAAGATGGAAGGGCTGTTGTGAACAGACGTACTTCCACCGTCACATCGAACAAGCGTCCAAAAGTAGTCGATGGCATCGAAATCAACATGACACGAAAATCATCAGCAGAAGGTGCATCGCGTT
>NW_022202511.1:0-5996 GCF_009176525.2 Contarinia nasturtii | reverse complement strand
TTTGGTGCCCGAGCACTACTAAAATATGCAAAAACCCTTTTCCAAAAATCAGCGGTTTCGATTTTCATTTCTTTACAGTATATATAGAGTGACGCAAAATATACATATTTCATATGTATGTTGGTATTGCGTCACTTGGGGGACTGCCGTCCCCCGTGATATCTAATTTAAGTAAAACCGAAGAAAGTCAATTGACATGACATTTCGTCATTTGAACCGCTTATTGACACTTATGTCATATATTGACATTTCATTGTTTACAAAGAACACAAAGAACACAATCAGAATGGTACGACAGGTACGACAAATTTCAAATCAAACTTTATTTTTTATGTAGAGTGAACAGAATATTTACCACAGAAACGTACAGCCATGGATACGAATAATCAAACGGTACATTTCTTTTATATCTGCCAAATATTAAAGTGTGAGTGAAAAAAAAGTGTAGTTGAAAATCCGGTATTTTAGTTTATCAAGATTATCAAGTTTATCTCATTTATCTCTTGAATTAAGACTTTTTCAGACGAAAAATGAGTGCCATAAAACATTTCTGTCGATTGTGTGCAAATTGAGCAAATTGTAAATCAGCCGCAGAGATGCGGGCAATGCGGGCTAAGATGAATGACCCGTTGCTCGACATAAAGAAGAAACAGCAGAAACTAACCGTTCGAATCGTTTGTTATCAGTGGAATAATTTGAAATTCCGGAGAACGTCTGCATAAATTGTATTCAAAACCTTGAAATATGCTGGGAATTTAGCGCAAGCGTCGGTATGGCTCAACACGATTTGTTGAATGCTATACTTTAAACGCACAAAAAAAACGTTCAACAAACGTTCAAATATTGCAATTGAGAAAGTGCATATTAAGATCGAAAAGATCGAAATCAATGATGATGAACTAGATAGACTGTTATTATTTGACAATCCCGATCAAATGAATGGGGAGTGTGAGTCAAAAATCGATGCAATTAATGGAATAAACATATTATAAACAAAGATATTTTTGAACATTAGAATACATTGTCGCCAACGTTGGGTCTGCTACTATTGTTGGTACATTTGATGAAGCTGGCGTAAATGGCAACGATAGAATCGATAATAACAAGGAAGATAAAGGAAACGCTGAAAATGCAATTGATGAATTCCCATCTCAAGTACAGCCTGTATAGCCGGCAGCACTTGGCTCAACAGGTCGGGCCATGGTCTATGATCGTTTTAAGAGATCGAGAAATATTCCTTTCGCAATTGTCGGCCGCCGTCGATCTATCAGCGTTTTTCAAACGATTGAAGAAGAAAATTAACAGGAGCAATTTCGAATTTCATATATTTTTTCCGTCATTATGTCATTTATTTCATTCAAAATGAAAACCATAAAAAGAAAATAAATTCGCAACATTTCTAGCTCAAAATCTAAAGCATTCTTTATTTATTGATTGAGTTTTTAACCTGTTGTATTTACACCAATATGTCTCCAAAAAGAACAGAAACATACGTACAATATTAAAAATTCTGGATACCAATTATTGTAGCCAGTAATTTGAATAATGTGTCACTCTTATGAATTTAGAATTTAGAATTTATGGAATGTAATTATGAAATATTTTAAATATCTTTATATTTATTGGTAAAAAAAACTTCACAAACTTCACAATTCAATTAAATGATCTTCAATAGACTTTTTGGCATTAGTCGCATTAGTCGCATTCATTCCCAGTTGCCAATTTAAACTACAATGCACAATCGGACCAAACTTTACTGTTGCCCAGAGCATCTACAAAAATTATAAGTAATATAGTAATACAAAAACAACATAGATGGTTGGTTATGTAAAATATTGGTGGTAAACACAATTTTAATTGGCATGGCGACCAGCAAGTATTTTTGTAGCAGTGTTTTAGCTACAAAATTTGCTCGAACAGCTCGAACTTTGTATCAATAGCACAAATTATTGAACGTGCTATTTTTGTTGCAAAATTATATTTGACATTTTGGAACTTTTTGTTTTGCTGCCGTAAGCAATTGTTTATTGTTGTTCTTTAATCAAAGTTTAATTACTCCAGTCATTTCAATAAAAATATACCATTCGCGTATAAAACCATAGTGTGAGACGTCAAAATACAGCATGCGTTTAAAACGTTTAACCAGTTTACCCAATAAATATATAATATTATAATAGAATATTCAACACTTTTCGATTTGTAGAAGTTTTTTTTAACTCTAATAAGTTTAATTCAAACAAATTATGAAAAACAGAACCTATAAACAAGAAGAATACAAAGAGGTACGACAAATTTCAAATTCGCTTTGTTTACATGATAATGACAGCTATTATTCGGTTCAACATCGAACCGTTTGAACCGCTTGTTAATATCCTATATTCTTTGCACAGATGGGGAACAAGAGATGGCGTTGTCGTAGAATACGGACTAAAAATGTCAATCGTAATACCGGGTTTCCATGAATCAAGTGCGAGTGGTTTCTTTTGCATTGATTATGTTGGGGCACTACTATATAAGGCTAGAGACGTGGACAAACCGAACTTTGATAAACGGGTGTATGTATGGTAGGATCTTCTTTGGAAGGTGTTTTAGATCCATTATTCGAAAATTTGGTGATGAAACGTAAGGTAAAACCTCCATTACATGCTCCATTATCAACCAATTATTGTTGAAATCGATGGAATTCATTGAAAACTATCTGATTTAAGGCAAAATTTTGCTTTGCAAGTAGAAAAAACCACAATAATGGCTCACTTCTTAAAATATGACATTTTCATGAAAAAAGGACCATCTTTTTAACTTCACAAAAAAACACCATATTAATTATTATTATCACAAAAAAACACCATATTATGATTTTGGATGTATGTTATAGGCGAAGGTACAAAATACTTGAAACGAGCAACAATTGGTTGCATGGATTGAGAGAAAGTTGAAAGAAATCGACATATCAGTTGTCCAGAGCATGATTTTGATGGTTCGACACATACTAATAAAAATCGAAGACAACAGTCCGTTCATTGTGAAGTGAATGTGCTATTCGATAGCCTACGAATAAAGGTTTATACCAATAAAAAAGAATTTAATGTTGTGTGTTTTTTGTTCAAATGGCGAATTTCTCAATTTGTGCCAATGTTTATGATACATATGTTATTTGGCATACTTTTGCTCAAATTTTCAGCATATTCGCGTTGAAGACCTTTCCACTGTCGTTAAATGAATGAACTGAACTGCTTCAAGTTGCGGTGTGATTTACCACGAACCCTTGCCTTACTAATAGCCCAAACATTTTCGATTGGATTGCAATCGGGTGACTGTGATAGCCAGATCATTTGTTTTATTCCATTTTCCTCTTTCCAAGCGGTGCAGAGACGACTTTTGTGTTTTGGATCATCAATATTATCTTCTAATAGAAACCAATTCGAATTGTCGTTGCCATAAAACTTCTTGGCGGTGGGTAACAGTGTCGATGAATAAAGTTGGTTCATCCTCACGGCGTTTAGAATGCCTGTGAATTGGGTTAACTTTCCAAAACAGTTTCACAGAAGCAACCATAATCATGCACTCTTTTCGGATGCTTTACCGTGCGAACGACCACTCTCTTTTCGGCTCTAGACAAGGCATGGATAGTGCTATTCATCAGCCAAAAGAATGACTCGTCAGTGTATATAACTTCGCTCCAATCTCTTGTTGAATTTTGCTTTGCCCGGTTAATGCGTTTTTCTTCTGGTTTTCTGTCAAAAGTGATTTCTTCACTGTACTGCGATAATGAACACCGGCAACATCCAATCTTCTTTTAAGCGTGGTCTTCGACAGGTCTATTTTATGACACCATAGCCGTTCAACGCCTTGATTCAACGTCATAACTGGATTTTCATCGAACAACTTGACTATCCGTTTATCTTGTTGTGGCGAGGTGGCTAGGTTTGGCTTCATATTGGGCTGATCGTTCACATTTTTTTCATGCTTATACTGCTGGATCTACTTATTTACGAACCCTTTCGACTTTTTAATGTATTTTGCGACCTTCGCTTGCGACCATTGTGGTCCTTCTGGATGCAAATGCAAAAACACTGCTTCAAAACGCTTACGAAAATATTCCGAATTCATATTTTCGTTGTACAATAACCATTGCACTGATTTGAAAACTGTGAAATTTATTTTCCGTCGTAGCCATGGCCTGGAAATGCCTATGTAATTTACATATAAACGAGTGAGACTCAAACATGTTCTTCTTTATACATCAAATATACCAGTGGCGCCACCAATTTTACATATAAGCGCATACAAAATTTTCAATATGGCTGCGCCCATGAGAGAGAAAATTTCGTCTCATTCATTTCCGCCCCATGGTCGTAGCTTAGAGTGTCATCTGACAACACCAAAAATATGTTTAAGATATTTGAAATTTTTGATAAAAAAATCGCGGGTTTTCTATAAAAAAACGCACTGTCATTCTGTTGCGTGAAGTGGTTAAATTCATTTCAAGCGGTGATACCCATTTTGAGTTGGTTCCATTGTTTAGAGAAGAGAAACAGTTATTGTTTGGGCTCAAATTGAATCTGAATACTCAATAGTATGCGTTATATTGTTTTCTTCTCTAAATCACTGCCATTGTTATCAATCCGAAGATTTTTGTAATTTTTGTGTGCTGCATCATTTTGTGTGTGTACCAAAAAAGGAGATAGATTCTTGTTCTGTTGTCTCTCGAAAAAATTGAATTTAAAACATGTGTGTGCGTGTGTGCATATTTGTGCAGGAGATTTATTCATTCTTAAATTTCTATAAAAAAATCTCGATATTTTTGTGTCTCATCATTAATATGAAAAATCATTTAGTAAAAAATATCGATATGGATCAATGAAAATGTCTAAATATCGCCAATTCAATAGTATTCGTTTTTAAACTAAATCGAATGTATGTGTTTTTTTCAATAGAAAAATGGCAAATCGTTACAAGCCGTCTCTACCAGATGAGGGAGAAAAGAAAGATGAGATAACGACGATCAAATGTGAACTGAAATAAATGATTCGGCCGCCATACCAGCAGGAACTGATCGGCAAAATAACTGATCTAGGTTTACAGGCTACAATGATTTGCAATTTGGGTTCGTTGCTGTTCTTATTAGAGGTGCAAAAGGCATATGAACGTAGACATCAACAATGATGACTTCAGCTTCTTTGCCAATAGCAGGGAAGAAAAGATCAACATATGTTTCAATCAAGTGCTAGCAAAGCACAGCCCAACAAATGTAATTATACACTAAAATCAACTACGTATAACATGGATTTTACAGTTCTATTTTAATTAATATATTGATTAAAATTGTTTTTTTAATTAATTGTTTTTTTGATGTATTTTGAGCTGTCACGTCTGCATGTTTTTTTTCTTCGCTCTCTATTTGGATACTTTAATTTTGCTTAATTTTAATCGAAATCACATTTAAAAAAAACAGGAAAAATTATTGAAAGAATTATTATTGAATTGTGTACAAGAAAAACATCAAGTTTAAGTGATTTGAAGTAAATTAAAGAAAAGAAGAGGAAGAAAACAAACGAAAAAGTGTCTCATCATTGTTGTTAGTGTAATTGACGGTACAATATGAGTAAATTGCATTGCTGTGTTGAAAATGGTTGTGACGGATTACGCTATTCTGGTCTGCATTTGAACTGCATGATTTGTGAAAAAAAGATATATGTGGCATGCATGAGAATGTGGGATGATGTTGTGAGGAGTTTCTTGATAAAATTTGGACTTCTACAATTGACAGATCCAGCTAAAAATGCATTTTCATATAATAGCGACAAACGTGTTGAAGATGAATTCAAAAAACTCTTCAGTGCTGAATCGCCTTTCGCAGTTACATGTTTTACATGCTGGTCTCGGAAGCAATTTGACAACGAAAAAAAAACAAACATCGAACAAATCGTGACCAATAAATTTGAAGATCTGAAAAAACAATTGCTTGCTGATTTCAACAAATGTCAACCAGAGCC
>NW_022202510.1:0-1297 GCF_009176525.2 Contarinia nasturtii | reverse complement strand
CCAGAGTTTGAAATAATGATTAGTTTTTTCAATTCATTTATTTGAAAATCAATTACCATTAATTAATGTAAATTGAAATTTTCAATTTATTTTTTTCAATTCATTAAATTGAATTTTCAATTACCATTTACATTCAAATTGAGAAATGAATTGAAATTCATTTCAATTGCGTGAAGTTGCAGAGATTCTAGTTGGCTCCCATAATACTACTCTCGATTGTTTTCAATTTTTTACCGTCAATTCATTTATAATAACATTTTGAATGTAAATTAAAATGTATATATATTTAAAATTTAATATTAATATACAAATTAAAAAAATTAAAATTTGAAACTGTTTTCATTGCTGCGATTTCTTTTAAACTTATTGACACAGCAACGAGCAACCGTTATTGTTGAATGTGCGCATTCAAATATTAACCTCACTTTTGACATTAGCTATGCACAAATGCCGCATAAGGCATCAATCTCTGCAACTTCACGCAATTGAAATAAATTTCAATTCATTTATCAATTTGAATGTAAATGGTAATTGAAAATTCAATTCAATGAATTGAAAAAAATAAATTGAAAATTTCAATTTACATTAACTAATGGTAATTATAATTGAATGAATTGGCATTGAAAAATTCGAAACACTGGTTGAAGACCTTTCCACTGTCGTTGAATGAATGAACTGAACTGCTTCAAGTTACGGTGTGTTTTACCACGAAGCCTTGCCTTAATGATAGCACAAACATTTTCGATCGTTTTAGATCATTTGTTTTATTTCATTTTCCCCTTTCCAAGCGGTGCAGAGACGACTTTTGTGTTTTGGATCATTATCTTCTAATAGAAGCCAATTCGAATTGTCGTTGCCATAAAACTTCTTGGCGGTGGGTAACAGTGTCGATGAATAAAGTTGGTTCATCCTCACGGCGTTTAGAATGCCTGTGAATAGGGTTAACTTTCCAAAACCAGCTTCACAGAAGCATCCATAAACATGCACCTTTTTGGGATGCTTTACCGTGCGAACCACTCTCTTTTCGGCTCTAGACTAGGCATGGGTAGTGCAATTCACCAGCCAAAAGAATGACTCGTCAGTGTATATAACTTCGCTCCAATCTCTTGTTGAATTTTGTTTTGCCCGGTTAATGCGTTTTTCTTCTGGTTTTCTGTCAAAAGTGATTTCTTCACTGTACTGCGATAATGAACACCGGCAACATCCAATCTTCTTTTGAGCGTGGTCTTCGCCAGGTCTATTTTATGACGCCGTAGCCGTTCAACGCCTTGATTCAACGTCATAACTGGATTTTCAT
>NW_022202509.1:0-4729 GCF_009176525.2 Contarinia nasturtii | reverse complement strand
TCACCACCTCGTTTTAGTTCCTTTCTCTTCAAGTATGCTATCTGGTCTTGCAGTCTCTTAATTTCCTTAGCCTTTTTTTCGCACAGAATTTTATATTTGTTCATCTGAACTTCCAGCTGAAGGAACCGATTATATTCAGCCTTTGTGATTTCACATCTATGTGTATACAAAAGGAAATAAAATGTAATTAATATTCATAATAATAATATTCATAATGATAATTGCATTAAATGTGTGACTCACTTTTGACCACTTTGGTCAACGTTTGGCATTGCATTCTCTTTTTGTATTTCTTGCTCTTTGATGAGAGTTGTCGATGACACCAACACGGGAGTTTTCGGCGATACCGATACTTCTTTTTGAAAGTTTGGTACTTCAATATTCAAAGAATCATCACTGATAGCCGGCATTTCTTGCTCTGGCAAATAAACTTTGATTGCACCATCAGAACTACAATTGGAAATGATTAATAAATGTAAACAATAAAAAACAATTTTGAAAACGGTAAAAAAACAACGACAAAGAACTAGCAAACAACTCACTCTGGAAAATATGTGGGCAATGCACCTTTTTTCAGGACTTTACGTCTGCCGCTTTGAATAATATCTTGTACATCAAAATGGTCACAACAAACGAGGTATGTGACCGGAATTCCTTCAAATTGTTGATGCTTTTCTATTTGTTTGATCCATTTATTTCGTGTCTCTGGATCGAGTGGAACACTTTAAACAAATGAAAAATGTGTATTTGTAATTAGATTATTTTTGTGTTTTCTACAAATTTCTACAAATTTCTTTTAAGTATTTGATTTTTTACACCTACCTGAACATTGTTTTCTCACCCTTTTTTGTCTCACAATTAATAATTTTACAATTTCCCATTGTGTTTATATTTTAACTTATCTTTATGCGTACTTCACTGTTTATGCTGTATGATTCATATACACATTAAATCAAAACAAAACAACCGTCATTTCGAAGAATTTGACATGATGTGTTTCAATTGAGCCGAGATGAGGGCGCTCGCGCATATTTTCTGACATTTTTCTCAATATTGTTGCCGATCGTTTAAGTGATGAAGGTGAAAATTCTTTTGTTGAAACAATGTCTGACGATCAAGACGAATATGTTACTGGAAGAGAAATGTCTTCATCAGATGACGAGGTTTCTAATGAGATGCAACATAATTCAAAGCGGCGTGTTATACACACCGTAAGAGCTGTGGCAAAAAAAAGGAAAACCTGCTCAGATCTGATCGATAACACGAATACAACAAACTTATTGGAATTTACTAATTTTGATATGGAATTCGACCAACTAATGAAGGATTCAAATGGTGATAAAAATACAAGCGATAATATCATCGATGTCGAAAATGATAATCCCGTTAATTCAACTGATGTTCAAAATCGTATAAATGGTGACCATGACGAAAATCCGATAGTTTTGACAAGCCCTTCAAATGCTGATGTGTACCACAAACTATTGCTCGAAATTTTGGCCAGAGTGCGAACCATCGAGGAGTCTTTATTAAAAAATGGCAGTTTAATCAGCATGAACGGCAAAAGTAATGAAAACTTATTCGAAGGATTTCATACATTTTTGAAATCAAATCGTTTGCCGTTGAAAAATATTGAAGACATGGACATGTTTGATAAAAACTTAAGTGATTTTGAATTCAAAAAACACGCGGTGAGAATTATTAATTTATTATTCTCAGTTATTTGTACTCACTTTCTATTTTTCATTACACAGATAAAAAGTCTCTCATATTTTCCTGGCATTGGTCGTACAAAAGGAAATCAACCAAAACTTTTGAGAAAGATAGTAGACTGTATAATGGACCGTTATTTCATGGCTCAATTTTCTTTTTCTGGAAAATCAATCAAAGGACAAAGCAAAATATCGTTCAAAAAAAGAGAAAATATTGTTGAGCTCTTATATTCAGTTGCAAGCCAAATTGACAAAAATTATGACAAGTATGATTTCCAAACACACTTGAGAGACAAAATTTTAAAATACGCTGGAGAGTAAGAAGCAAATTTATTTCCTTCAGGATTCCATTTAATTCACATATTAATTAATTACTGGTTTCTTATTTCTGTAGCATTTTACGAAACAAGCGTACTATGAGTTCAAGCAGCACCAATTCAGAAAGCAGTGAAACAGCTGTTGCGAACGAGGTGAATGGAAATAAATCCAATGAGTAAGAATATTTCAATCAATGTTTATAAAATATTTTAATAATATATTACATGTATACGTTTGTATGTAGGATTACAATTCATCATTCTGAAGCTGTAGAGCGCCCGCAATTAAATCCGCACGATGCAGGTCAATTTGTAAACAATATATCCAACAATAGGTAAAAATCTTATAACTACAATAAACATTATTTTGATTCTATATAATTATTATTTCCCATAGATATCCAATGCAGCAATTGACCTACACGAATCAATTCATTCGGAATCCTGCAGCAAACAAACACAATTCTTATGCTTATCCTGAAAATGTGTTAATTCCGAATCCTGAGATATATAGTAGTTTTGCTTTGGAATATTATTCACATTGAGAAGTTTAGCGAAATTGATGTGAAATGAATGTTAAAAAATAAAAAAAATTCTGCAGAAGCAGATCAGTATAGTTTGTACGATGGATTTTAAAATGGATTAAAAAAATGAATTCGGTGATTTTTAGATTTATGTTTTCTGATTATAACCGTAATTTTAGTTGATGCCGTTGGAATATAAATAGATGAAAGGCAAAGTTCGATCAAGTATTTATTTAATTAACTTTTTCGATTGAAGAAATGAAATGGTTACTTTTAATTTGACACAAATGTTCACATGTTTCATTTTCATATTGTATATTATTTGCATATATTTCTTATTAAATTAAATTATGAAATAAAAAAAGTGTCAAAGAAAATATTATTCACATTTATCATAGCGACAGTACTAAATTTAACATTTAGTACTCGATATACATGTGGCGCCATCACAGTTTGACATTTTTACTCGTGATACTTGTGCCGACATCATAGTTTGACATTACAGATTGACTAAGTTCACAATTAGTCAGGTGTACAATTGTTTGCAAACGTTTCGTTGATTATGGGCAAAAATTTTAAAATTCACGTAAGTATATTAAAATGATTTTAGCATTCCTATTTTTTTATTATTATATATTATTATTATCAGGGGTTCAGCTTTTTAACGTACGTACGAGATTGGCGTACGTCACTACTTTGTAGTGAGAAAACCATTGCGTGCACGCAAGCACAAAGTGATTTGGAATGTCACATTTGTCATATAAAAATTAAGAATAACCGCCTGAGCAATTTGAAACGACACATGAAATTACATAACAAAACACAAGAAGTCTACGTTTGTAACGTATGTGGTAGAGAGTACCAAACACAGTTCAACTTCAACGTGCATAAACAACGACACCATCGCGATGACTCAGATCTGTTGATTACTTACACGAAAAGCGAAAAAGACTCTGCAGAACGCCCAGTGTATAAACGTCAATAGATCGTGAATTTCGCTTATTTGCCTTTTCATAAAACTTAGTACAAACTTCGCGCGTATTTTCCCATGACATTTGACAAAACGTTTTGTATATATATACACTAAATTGTTGCAATCTAGTAATAAAGTAGTTCATTTTCTATTATAAAAAACGTGAAAAATCCAGTCTCAATATATTTCAACACATCTGCAACTTAAATAACACAACATGTTTTGGGGTAAGTGAATAACAATCAATTTTTCTCTAGTTGAAATATAACAATAAATGGAAATTACAGGTATTTGTGTGCAGCCAGAGAAGCCTATAGAGCTTGCCGCCAAGTGCGAAGTCTTCATTCCGAGGGCCGTCTTACATATAATATTAGGAATTGAAAAGTATAAGCATATTCATAGTTCTTCATAATTTTGTCATAATTTTCGAACTAAATTGTTTCCAGAATCATCGCTGTGCGTTCCATATCCATTTCGATGTGATTGTCGAATGAAAACGTCTTCACGTATCGGAAATTTTTGGCCAATTGGATCTCGTCGTGGTCTCATCATTTGTCGTAAATCGTTTTTCGGAATTTTGGAAGGCATTCAAAAGAATCACAGCAATAATAACAATGCCGAAACCGCATAAATCGCCAATCACATTTTCAACAGTCATGTGTTGCCATTCTTTCAAGCGTTGTGAAAATTAAATAATAAATTGGCGTCACAATGCTTGTGTTAAAAATGTCTAACGCTTTGGTAAGATAGCTCATTTGAACGAAGATGATGAAAATCGCTGTAATTATTAAAGCGTACGGTAGCCACAGTCCAAAATCATTTGAAGCATGGGTTCATCATTAAAGTGTGAAAAATCTTTTGCGAGCACTTCTGCTATTAAATTAAAGAATATTTCGATGCAAAGATTTGATCATATCTTTTCACCTCGAACTTTATGCCGCTGGAAAGGCTTGAAAAAGCGAACAAGTATTATTTTGAGCTTGCTTAATAAGATACACAACTACCACCATGCGGAAAGGTTCGTCTTACTCCCGTTCATTTTTGTGTTTCAGACTATACGAATTTTACATGTTATAACATTAGAATAACATGTAAGTTTCGTATAGTCTGAACACCCTAGAGTGGTCCAATTATGTCAATGTTTATGTGTTGGAAACGTCCGTCTGGGATTTTGAAGTTGGCGAGAATTGTCTTGTTATGTCT
>NW_022202508.1:0-1832 GCF_009176525.2 Contarinia nasturtii | reverse complement strand
GCGGTTTTACCCAATGAGAGATGTTCAAAAAAGGGAAGAACCCCCCCCCCCGATCGATGAACCCAATGTATTGCCACCAATGCCTGTGAACGTGACTTTCCTTGATGTCGTCTTGAGTTGTAATTGTTGCACGATAGAAGTTGTGATTAAATTTACCTGTGATCCATTGTCACACAGTGCCCTTGCCGTTACTACCATCCCTGAGTCACTTGAAAGTTCTACACGTGCCGTTCCCAAGATGATTCCATATTGCTCCCTAAATTCTCCTCCCTGGCTCTCTAGTTTTTTATCTCGGTTGGCTTCCAGTCCTCATCCCAATCATCCGATTCGCGTGGCGGATTCCTTGTGTTCAACTGGGTATGATGGATCTGCTTGCCTCCTTTCGGCTTCTGAATGAGTTTTGGATCCCGGACTTGTTTTGGTTTGGCCCCCTTGTTGGCCCAATCATTTTCTCTTTTATAGCACAGCATTACATGATGGGGCCCACCACAATATGCGCAATCCTCAGCGTTGCATTCTCCAATCTGGTGTTTCAGTAAGCATTTGAAACATGATTTCAATGCTCTCAGGATCTCCGTCCTCGCCTTTGCGCATTCCCCTTTGAACTTATTACATTGCCATATGTTGTGGTTACCCCCGCACAAGGGGCATTCCCGCTTGTTCGGTGGTTTTTCTTCTTTATGCTCGGTTACTTGAAAAATTTTCCGAGGTTCTAGGCGTCTGCAGCCTCCACCGCCTCCATGGCGTAGCATTTGGCTCAGCTTCTCACTCTGGTTTGGCTGAATCTCGATTGCTCGGGTCTCGATGAACTCTAAGAGTTCGTTGATGGGGATGTGCTGGCGACGTCCAACCTTTTGTTTCCAATCGCTCCGAGTTTCCTCGTCCAACTTTGACATGACGACGAATTCGACGATGCTATCCCAATTTTCCACTGGAACGCCCAACCCCGGCAATGCGCGGAGAAGTTGGTTCGTGCCATCGACAATTGTTCGTAGTAATTTGAACGTCGCTCGATGGGTGATAGCCGGTATTTGGAAGAATTTCCGTATGTATTCATGAGGCTACATTGTAGTTTGTACTGGAGAATTGGTACCCTCTGATTGTGTCGTACGCTGCGCCACGTAGGTGAGTGCGAAGCATGTTGAATTTTATCAAATTTGACAAATCGTTGTTGTTGTGTACTAGAATGGTGAAAAATTCTTTGAACTGTGTCCATTCGGTGAGGTCACCGCTAAAGTGTGGCATTGTAATTTTGTCCAGCTTTAAATCAATCCTTGTCCTTGTGCTGACCACTGGTTCCGATGTTGGCTGGGGATCGGTTGTCCCCTGTTCGCTTGTTGGTTCCTTGGTGCTGGTTGGTTGATCCGCTTGGGACGTACTCGGAAATTCTAGCGGTGGTAATGAGGTGTCCACTGGTTTCTTCTTCCTTGCTCGCACATTAGCGTCCATATCCAGGACCCTAATCACCTCGTCATCTGAAGAGTCCACTGGGTCTTTCTTTTTTGACCGCAAGTTAGCGTCCATATCTCTGACTTCAATCACATCGTCATCTGAAGTGTCCACTGGAATGACCCCCTGTGCTGTGGCCCCCCCAGATGGATTTACTCCCGGAGACTTTGTTTTGTCGAGTTCTTTAATCCTTGCGCAAATGATATCCCTCAGGTTGTCCCGGAGTTTCATGGTATCGTTAATTTTTTGACCCCAACTCCCCTTTTCGTCCTTTTTTACCTCTTGGGGTTGGACTTTAGCCCAGTTCTCCAAGATGAATTTCACATTTGCTTCAACTCTTGGCAACGTAGTTGCAAATCGTCGCTTGTGGTTACCTTCAAATA
>NW_022202507.1:0-1401 GCF_009176525.2 Contarinia nasturtii | reverse complement strand
GTCTTTTGTGGATAACCCTGGTGTCTCTCAAAATGTACCAGCAATACCAACCCAACATGTTCGGTGTGTAGCGGTTGTTGAATCTATCCTACATATCGCCGATGTCTTGATGAAACCGTTCACCATGTTCGTCACTAAAATCGCCGAGATTATCAGGGAAAAAGTTTAAATGGGACTTCAGAAAATGCATTTTCAAAGAAAGATGAGCCCCAATATCTCCATTGTTTCTCAACATTTCGGCAATAAGTGTTTCATAATTTGAGCCCCTGTAATTTCCAAGAAACCCATCAACAACACGTTCAAAAGACATCTAAGCTCTCAGTTGGACAAGTGTTAGTGTTTCTTCGAACTCTGCACTCTGTTTTAAAAGCAGTGAGAATGTAAACTGCTTGCACTTTTTCGGGTCCTAGTTTCTCGTAACACTTAAAATCAATATTGATAGGATGTTTCAAGTTTGGAAAAACTTTTGATTTTATGAATGCCGTGTATTTAAGGCAATGAATTCCCTTGTCTTTGGGAAAAATTATTAAGTTATCATCTGACATTTAAAATCACTTTTTTATTATATTTTCATACAATCTCCGTCGCGCCCAAATTCTCAAAGAATTTTAGTTTGAGTCGGGAGAAGGCACTTTAATTCAATACAATCTCCGTCGCGCCCAAATTCTTAAGGAATTTTAGTTTGAGTCGGGAGAAGATATCACAATTTTTTCACTTATTCGGAACAATAGTTTCCGATTCGAAGGACCATAATGTTTGTATCTAATCTCTTTTTCAGCAGTGAGATTAATTAACTGCTTTAAAGTAAACACTTTTAAAATTGTATTTTTCTTTAATCACTTTATTAACAATGTTTTTTCCCTATTTATTAATATTCATTGGTCATTGGCATTCTTATGAAATCACATCACCTTATTCACCTTTTCTTACTAATTTCTCAATTTCTTTATTAATATTCAAAACAGACTTGTTCAGTAATCAACTGACGATTGTGTTTGAATAACCTCTTTTTTGCAGTGAGGTTAGTTAACTGCTTTTTCACCCCTTTTTTCTAAATTAAACACTTTTACATTTAGTTTAACTTTCACAATTTTTAATTTATTTAACTCTCACAATTTTTATTGACAATACTATCTTACCTTAGACCAATTGATTAATACTTGAGCAGTCAAAGCGAGAAGTACCAAAGTACTTCCTTTATTTATACCCGACTTTCACTGCTCCAGTTCACAATTAATTGCATTCCATATTTTTTTATATTATTAATTACATTCCATTTCTTAATTGCATTCCATTGCATTCCATTTCTTATATTATTTTCTTATTTGACTTAAAAGAGACTTGTTTATCAAACAGCCGACGGTACAAATTGTAATGGAGCTTTGCCAACGCGAGTTTGTT
>NW_022202506.1:0-1287 GCF_009176525.2 Contarinia nasturtii | reverse complement strand
TGGATACATATTCAACGTGAAATCCAATGGTATCACAATGAGTACAATTTTTCTACTAATTAGTAGAATTTTTATTAGTTTATTAGTTTCATCATTTTTATTATTTTATTACTTAGTAGTTCTTAGTAGCCTCTAAGGAGTAATAATTATTATTTTACTAGCTACTAACAACTACTAATTATTAGGTCTTAGCAGAGCCCGGCAAATTAAGAATCTACAATTAAAATTACACGTTACGATTATAAAACGCATCGAGTAATAAACACGTTGCAAAATACGTTTTATAATTGTAATTTATAACGAAGAAAACGAGATTACAGTTCCAGATTACATACGTCACAATTCGTATTATTTTTCTCATGAGAGAGCTCTCTTAAATTTGTATTCAATGTGGTGATCGCCGCATGCGTATGTTGCTAGTAAACGAATCAAGTGAGTAGCGGCGACGCGAGAAAACGAAGTGAGTGAATAGCGGCAACGGATGACATTTTTTTTGGTTGGTTGACGCTATTCACTCACTTCGTTTTCCCTGCGATCACCACTTTGAATACAAATTGTGACGTCATGTAATCTGGCGCTGTAACTCGTATTTTTTCGTTATAAATTACAATTATAAAACGTATTTTGTAACGTGTAGATTACTCGAGGATATTACCGTAATTCGTTGAAAATAAAGAGTCTTACAGGAGTAAGACGAACTTTTCCGCACGGTGGTATTTGCGTATTTTATTAAGCAAGTTCAAAATAATATTTGTTCGATTTTTCACAGAGTTTGCGAAATGTCTGAATCTATATTTCCAATAGAATTTTATAAATAAATTTATTAAATATATTTGTATGTATAGGTGAGCCGAATGCGAACGAAGTGTGTGGACAGCGGCGACGAATTATATGTGAAAGAGGCGCACACAGTGAAGTGATCGTTATTTCTCATATTCGCTGCATGAAATCCGACAGAAGCATAGCCGCTTGTTTTTGTGAGAGTGGAAAGAACGAATATGAGAAAGAATGAGTTGCGATAGCGTATTGTGTGCCATCTGTATTGCCGTTTCTTCACTCTCATATTCGCTATTTCTGCTCACGCATATGTAAACCGCTATGATTCAGCCGAATTCTACTGCGTATAAAAGAAATAGCGAGTACGTCACTGTGCGTTCTCGGTTCTCATACAATTCGTAGCCGCTGTCCACACACTTCGTTCGCATACGGCTCACCCATACATATAAACACATATTTTGAGAATAAATAATGAATTCACAAATTTCGCAAACACTGATGTCAATCGTA
>NW_022202505.1:0-6772 GCF_009176525.2 Contarinia nasturtii | reverse complement strand
TATAAGTACCATTTTAAAAAAAATTATGGAGCAACCTACGTATAAACTGTATAAATATAAATAAATATAACTAAATATTCTTTTGATCTAGAGTCTATCAAAAATTTCAAATTATGGCATTGGATGAAAAAATAGCAGTGAGGTAGAAAATGCGATCACCCCACCCCAGAGTCTACGGACTAGCCACGGTTCTTGGCTGTTAGTGAACGAATCAGGCTTACGAATCAGAACAGTTTTTTTAACAACTTTTCTAATAATATTATTTTTTGGCATGCTGAAGCCGAATTTTTGGGTTTCAGGTCAAAAAAATCAGGGGTTAAGGGGTTATGACCCCTAAACCCCTAGGGGGTGGGGGGAATTGGAGGGCAGATGACCCAAAAAATTTCTCTCATCATACTGAACAACTTTGTAGAACATAATTTTTTGATCCGATGATAAAATCGACATTAACAAAAAAATTGGAAAAAAAGAAGTAAACGACCATTTTTGCCAGTTTTTGTATGGAAATCGTATCAAAACGTCATTATATCGCAAAATAAATGTCAAAAATGGATTCCTCGACCCCAAAAACCCCCGCATACACATTTGGCTAGAGAAAAAATAATGTTTTTTTGTCTTTTTCATACAACATCTAAGTCGATTTCCAAATATTTTGGAAAATATCTCCAGAGAAAAATTGGCTGGCTCGAAATTCATTCTAGAGGTATGCTTTGAAGGTTTTTTCGGCCCCCTACAAATTGACCCACCCTAATGAGCGTAGAAGCAGCGGCATCATATACGAAGCGAAAGGGGAATAAAGCTAACGTCACAAGTTAGATAGTATGCTGAGCTACGAAATGCAATATTTCAATATTTGATTGAATGATTTTTAGTCTTTTGCCTGCCCGCAAAAACCTTTCTTCCCTGCTATTGGGCATCAATCTTGTCGCTCAGATAGGACTTCAACACCACGGGTTTTATTTTATACAAGATTGAGACTCTTCCCGATGGCTCAGTCAGATCGTCATTGCAATTTTTGTAGCGTAAGATGTTGTACGCTTTCCCACCTGCCCACCACCTACGCCCCATCTCCTTGTTTTTATCGGTTTTGTTTTTCGCGTTTATTTTTATTATTTTTTTGCTTTTTCTTTAGTTAATTTCTTTTTCCGTTTTAAACATCCCGTATTCCGTTTCTTTACCTTGTTTCACGAAACCGAGTTTTTCATAAAGTTGAATTGTCTGCTGCTGAATACTTAAAACAAACAGATTCAACTTTTCGCATTTTTCATCAACTGCTGCTTGTTCAATTTTATTAATTAACTGTGTTCCGATTCCGCGCTTTCGAAAGAGGGGATCGACAATTACGTAATCAATGTAAAACTCCTTCGTAACCTCATTGGCTCTACCAAAAATAAGGCCAACTGGGTATCATTACAAACTGCAAAAAAAACCAATATCTCCTTTGTTCATATCATCTAAATGATCGAGAAATCTCTCATTGTCTTTGAATATCATTTTCAATTCATCTTGTGTTTTGGAGCGATTAAAAACCACTTCCCCTGAATTCCCTGCACTCTTTTTATCCTCCGTTGTTTTGTTTATATCCATAAATGTCCTCACGAGTTGTAAAAAGTAAAATTGAAAAAAAAGTAAGCTGATGGATATTTCCATAGCAAGTCAAACTGCTTGGGATTGTGTATCGTACAACCATTCACCTATCGGCACAGCTGAACTACCTTAGGGTAGTTACGCTCTATTTCCAATTGAAGCGATATTCAAGCGAAATGGAGAAAATCTTGAATATCGTAATAGACATGTTGATGTTGGTGTTTACATGCCTATCCCGGTTTGATATGATGGTCTTATCAAACACTCCCACCCACCCACTTTTTTATATTTTTTCAAAAAAGTTCAATAATAAATAAGTCATAGATCAAAATCATAAATATATCATTTCGTTCATTGTTGAATCGATATGATTTTTTACATGTATGGCTTTTTACCAAATTTCCAGAACCTAGAGATGAAAAATATTTTTTTCGGTTTTTTCGCCTCTAGGTGAAACCTTTTTTTTCCAGATGCTCTCCGAGCCAATTTTCACAAAATACATAGTATTTTGCCCCAAATGGGGGGATCTTACTCTTGGTGAAAATTGGCTCGGAGAGCATCTGGAAAAAACATTTTCTAAAGGTTTTTTGGCATGCTGAAGCCGAATTTTTGGGTATCAGGTCAAAAAAATCAGGGGTTAAGGGGTTATGACCCCTGACCCCCTAGGGGGTGGGGGGAATTGGAGGGCAGATGACCCAAAAAATTTCTCTCATCATTCTGAACAACTTTGTAGAACATAATTTTTTGATCCGATGATAAAATCGACATCAACAAAAAAATTGGAAAAAAAAGAAGTAAACGACCATTTTTGCCAGTTTTTGTATGGAAATCGTATCAAAACGTCATTATATCGCAAAATAAATGGATTCCTCGACCCCAAAAACTCCCGCATACACATTTGGCTAGAGAAAAAATAATGTTTTTTTGTCTTTTTCATACAACATCTAAGTCGATTTTCAAATATTTTGGAAAATATCTCCAGAGAAAAATTGGCTGGCTCGAAATTCATTCTAGAGGTATGGTTCCTTGGGCAAAAATGCTTGTTATGACCCATAGAAACAGAATCGCGATGATGCTTTGAAGGTTTTTCGGCCCCCTACAAATTGACCCACCCTAATATATATATATATATATATGTTTGTTCAGTGATTTTAGAGAAAACCAGAAAAGATAGAGAGTTCGGGTTTTCGGCATTCGATAGGGCATGAAGAACCCTCCAGACGTATTTTTTATTTTCCCCATAAGTGCTCCCCATTTAATTTTTTCATTCATAGACCCTCTTTTTTGGATTCCACTTTGAAAAATATTTCGATTCCACTCACCATTTATTGAGTGGATAACGAATGGATTCGGGTGGAATTATATTTCTCTGCAACTTTATTGGGTGGATAAAAGATGGAATAAATGAGTTTTTCTCTAGTGCTAATTTAATTACTTTGGATCTAGATGAAACTTGTTGAAAAAAAGTTGGAGTCACCTGTGGTACCAAATCGTTTTAGATTCCTTATAAAATTACCTTTCGAATGGTATATAAATTATGGAGTTTCCGGCAGGTTTGATGGCGTTTTACGCTGCCCGTTTGGCCGAAATATGAAAAATTGTGAGAAAAATCGGCTTCCGAATCTTATTGCAAGCAACCTAGTTCTATGATTTTGATGAAACTTTGCCAGGTGATAGCTCTTGAAGCCCTCTTTCCAACGGTATATAGCTTATTAGCCAATCGAACTTGTGAATGTGTTTCCCACAGTGAATAGAATGACGCTAGTGATATATCATGATACTATTGATAGTACGATATGAATATCGTGCTATTGGTACATTTCAGTTTTGTAACAAAAACAATTCTTTCTCTCCAATATATTCCTTCAAATATAGAGCTCTATTTTGATATTTTGGATGTCTATTGTATTTGAAGGAAAATATTGAAGAGAAAAATTGTTGTTGTTGAAGAGAAAAATTGCTATTCATATCGTACTATCAATAGTATCATGACATATCACTAGCGTCAATCTACCTTTCCCAGGTGGCCGTTTGAGGCCAAATTAGTGGAAATACTGGCAAAATCAATTTTCAAAGTGTAATTTATTTTAAAAAAATTGTGGCAAAAAATTCAAAATTGGTCCCCCAAAAATAGGGAATTGACTGTCAAAAATGGTGCGTTTGGTTGTGACAAATGGGGAATTGGCCGTCAAAAATAGGAAAATTTGGCTGTCAAAAATGGGGGAATTGGCTGCCAAAAATGGGGAAATTGCCCCCCAAAAATGGGGAATTGGCTGTCAAAAATGCGTCGATAAAAAAAACGAAAAAAATGTGTAAAAATTTCTTGAAAGTAAGTAAAAGTAATATTATTCGATGCAATTTGATACTTTAATTACATTATCTTTCTTATGGTTTTTTGTCTTTTCTTCATTTCGTTGTTTCATATTGTTCGGGGCTAGGGCTATCAATGAAATTCAATTATTCTTTGTTCCATCTGCTCGACAGCCAATTTCCCATTTTTTACAGCCAGTTCCCCATTTTTACATCCAATTCCCCATTTTTGATAGCCAATTCCTCATTTTTGACAGCCAATTCCTCATTTTTGACAGCCAGTTCCCCATATTTGACAGAAAATTCCTAATTTTTGGCAGGACTTCCCGTTTTTTGGCAGCCAAATCCCCATTTTTGGGGGGCAATTTCCCCATTTTTGGCAGCCAATTCCCCATTTGTCACAACCAAACGCACCATTTTTGACAGCCATTTCCCCATTTTTGAAAACCAAACGCACCATTTTTGACCAGAGGTGCGCACGCATATTTTTTTTGGGGGGGGGATAGCTGTCAAATTTCGGATTTTTGGAAGGGGGGTCAAGAAAATAAACAATTCTTGGGGGGGGGGGTCAATCCGGATTTCAAATTTTTCTTATTGCAAATTGAATTGAATGTACTTCAATGTAAGAATGTTTGAAATATGTAAGAATTTGTATTTTTATTCATTTATTGAATCATCATGAACACAGATTCACAGATCAATTATTGGATCTTCTTCCGAAATTCTGAAAGAAATAAAAAATTAGATAAATGTGTGTTAGGTGTTATAGTAAATTAATTTTACATTAAGGATCCCGTTGATGGTTGAATTTAAAGTGAATTTTTTTGTCCCTTCTTCTTTTCGCAACGTGATTGTTCCATTTCTAGAAATATTCGCTTCAGCTGTTGGTGCACTACTCACACAAGTACTTTGACATTCGCCCATTTTGAGTCAACCAAATAAACTTTTATTGAAATTTGAAAATGAACTGATTTTTTTTAAGTAAAAATTATTCTTCAGTAGTACTACACCGGAACATATATCGATACGTTAAAACTTCTATAGATATGCCTATTATTTTGTATCCTTGTAATGATAGGCTTTTCGGATTATCTGAGTCACACACCAATCTCAACTCAATAAAGTGACTTTTTTTCAAATTTTCAAAATTGCCAGTATTAATTTCGTTTATAACTACAGCACAATTATCTTCACCAAGGACGGTTGTTACACCAAACCAGAGAATAAAAAAAAATCCAAACCCATTTTGCACCTCTTGAATAGTTTTCGGTAGTTAAGTTATACGATTAAATTGACTACACTTGTATTTAGGCAACCACGCTTTCGATTTGATTGAGAACGAATGAAATTCATTATCATTTTCAATAATGTACACAGTCTCAAAAATTATATGTTTATAAAACCGACCAGAAAATGAAATAAACAAATGAAAACACTTTTGTGATGAATATGCACAAAAGCGCATATTTACAAAAAATGTAAAGATAAATAGACTTTTGGGGGGGAAATCCGGACGTGATAAAATTTTGGGGGGGTAAAGTTAGGGGGGGAAATCCGGACGTGACCAAGCTAGGTGGGGGGTAAAACCCTGAATCCCCCCCAGTGCGCACCTCTGTTTTTGACGGCCAATTCCCTATTTTTGGGGGACCAATTTCCCATTTTTGTCAGCCAATTTCCCGTTTTTGTCAGCCAATTTCCCATTCTTATACACCAAAACCATTTTACCCTTTTTTTTGCTTTATGTCAGACAACTATACTGAACCAAGCAGACAGACATACACTAAAAAAATAATTTTTAGATTAATCTTTGTCTGCTCAATTTCCATTTCAAGTGGCTGCAACGCAAATAGTTGGACTTTCGGGGAATTTCATTATACAAATACATAACTTAGCATAATGATAATACCGGTTTTAGTTAATCAAAAATCAATTTGTAAGAAAAAGCAAATCATAATTTGCGATCGTTGATGTTTTGTGACCGGTTTCAATATTGCTTTGGAATTTTTATGACACTTTAAAAATCACTTCTTGAAGCCAAATAAATGTTGAATTAATATATAACTTATCAATTTAACTTCCTAAAATAAAAATTCATTTCAAATGAAAGTAATTTCAAAATGAGAGAGGAAATTTCACTTTCGTTTTAGTGATTCGGGAAAAGCATCGATCGCCATATTGTGATTTCATTCTCCAGATAAATCGCTTGGTGCTATTTTTGTGAAAATGAATTCTTGAGTGTTGATACTAGCTTGGCACAAGTGATATAAATAGAATTGAAGCCTATAAATAGGTACAAAATCCAATTGTTCATTTACAAGGACCTTGAACTGTTCTTATAGCACCTGGCATAAAGCGCAATCAGTATATAACACTATAAGTACGGTATGCCTGACGATATGAGAGTAGTAAACATTACTAGTACAAAAAAAAAATTTGAATTTTAACTGCCAATGCGAACATAATTCCGAAGTTTAAGCCTCAAATAATACCTTCTCATCAAATCATGAGTCGTAAATGATTAAATTGCAAATGTGCTCTTATATTATACACATTTTCAAACACAATCGATGAATTGAGATTTATTTTCAGTAAAAAAATGTTTTATTGTATGTATACTGACTAGAAACTTTTGATTGCATAAATTAAGGCAACATTACATTATCTAGTACATTATCTATTATTTGTTTTTTACGTTCCAAAAATTAAAGAGCCAAAGGCAGATGTTTACTTTCATTTCGGGTTTTGATGGTCGGCGCGTTTTATTCAAGCGCAAATGACATTCCAATTAATTTCAATGCTAATGGTTAGTATTATTTGCAAAGTTATGGATCCACTTTCTTGACTCTTTCATGGATATGCGGAATGAAAAATGCGA
>NW_022202499.1:0-1139 GCF_009176525.2 Contarinia nasturtii | reverse complement strand
ATCTTATGCTTATAAAACTTGAGACTAAATGGAACTGTTTTTTTACCACCGACTTCTAATACAGCATCATTAAATAAAAATGCGATATCCTCATCAGTAAAGGTGTGATCACTCAATTGATCTTTTTCTAACTTCAAATATTGATAAAATTTCTCAATCGCTACCATGTTCCCAGCAAGTAAATTAATCTGCTGAGAAATCATCAGAGAGGGCGTCGTAAGCATCATGATATAAGAGCTTATCATCACCATATCCCCCGTAGTGATTGTTCCCAAAGAAAATAATTTTGTCGAAAGCAACAAAAAAACTAACAAGAAAAGAAAGATAAACGCGATTTGTAGAACCATCAAAGCTGCAATTCGAGAATGACTATAAAAACTTTGATCAACAAATCGTTTAACACTTTTTTCAAATTGAGCTACTTCAAAATCAACTGCATTATTGACCTTAATTTCATAGGCATGATTAATTTTTTCCAAAAATCTGCCTTGTAATATATTTCCTATCGAATATAACGGTTCATAGTAAGTTTTACTTTTTCGATTGATTAAATTTGAAATCAGAAATAAAAGTATGGCAGCACTGATAAAACCAAGAGAAAAAATTAAACCAATGTTTAAGTATAAAATATAACTGATAAAAAAGAGTTGTAGGATGACAGGAACAAAGACCAATAACACAGCAAATATAACCATAGAAAATGCTTTACTAGCTCTTATGGCTTCCGCATTAAACACTCCTGTATCAATCTTATCTTGTTGCTTCTTCTGTATTCTTAAGTAATTGCTGAGACCCGTAATCAGAATAGATGTTTCTTGTTTTGCCGTGATGAGCCCTCCTAAAGCATTTTTGACCCATTCAAGTATTTGGGATAATAGCCAAGCAAAACAGTAAGAAATCACGAGTACATAAATATAGCCTATACTTTGGTTTTTATGAGTTTGATCAATAATTAATTTAATAAAATAAGGGAGAATGGCACTGACTAAACTTGCCAAACCAACCAATATACTCAAAAAAATTAAATGCTGTTTTTCATTCTTATAAAATTGATTTGAAGCACGCCATATTTCTTTAAACATATTAAAAAACATCGCGTAGCCTCTTCTATTATTAGTGGAATTTTCCACCATAATAGC
>NW_022202489.1:0-1545 GCF_009176525.2 Contarinia nasturtii | reverse complement strand
AATACATCTGGCGCACGTTTGACTGGTAAATTTTTCATCCACAAAAATGATAACACAGTTACTACGTTTTTTAAAACTTGCGCACAGCTTTTGGGAACCGGGGCATCGCATATGCCGTTTGATCGTAATTGGTGAGTTAGGTGGTGTATATGCAGCACCAAAAAATATAATGGATGGTTTATAGTTGACCAATTCACCAGCCTTTTCATCAGACGCTCGAACTGTTCTGATATATTTTTCAAAACGGAGACGTGTATATTTTGTTGTTGCATATACATCCATTCCTTTTTTCATCATTTTGAGTCGATGGTGAGTGTAGTGTACCTAGTGTATTCCCAATGGTGAAGGCATCGTTGGATACAATCTGCGGTTATTCCGATCATTTCGTTCAACAACGACGAAACGATTTATCCATCTTTTCGCTTTAGCATTTCGAGTCTTGTAGCCAGTATTCGAATGAAATCGCTTCGCATTTGTCTCCAAATTCACCTAAAACACGAATTAAAATTCAATATAATTTCAAATATTTTTTCTTTACTTGAAAATTTTTCTTTACTAATGGCATTTTTCACTTACTTCTTTTCCCGTTTCAATCGTTCATCTCACTGTGGCATTCCTAGTCTTCATGCCAGGATCTGTTCCTAACTCGTAGACAAAATCACCATCCAAATATTTTCACATGATTTCACTTTCATCCATTGGTTCCGAATCATGCTTTTGCTTTTTGTATAGAATTGAAACTGATACGCCATCGGATAAGACCATGGATTGAAATTGTTTCTTTCTTTTTCCGAGTTATTTTATTTTTGGCAATTTGAACACTTGATTCCAGTACCATATTTTGTCTCTTTTTAAATCGGACGAAGAAATTTGCTTTCCGTTTAGATTTTTTGGAATGAGACCAGTTCCACAAAACAGCTTGTATAAATTGAAGTTGGCAAGGGTGAAATGCGCGTGGAAAAATCCATAAAGCGGAATAACGGTGAGATTTTTGATTTTTGGTGGCGTATTTGCATCTGGATCTATATTTCGTTTCGGTTTTTCGTTTCGGTTTTTCTTTTCGTTTTTGCGCTTGCTCGCGACGCTGTTGACTATTTTCTTCGGTACTATTAAACTCTTCAATCTCTCGTTGCATTCCCAGCCACATGGGCAGTGATTTGAACCAATTATTTTTGGTGAAATTTGTGATGTTATCATTTTCCATTTCAAACCAACTGTGACGATGAATCATGTTTAACAGCATCTCGCGTTTTTCTTGCCGCACAGCAGCCTCATTTGTTCCAAATCCAATGCGATCCTTTCCATAAACAGTCCATTGTATTGTAATGTCTTTGTTATTAAATGTAACAATGATCGGATTTTGATTGTTTTTGTACACTTTCATTTTTCGAAATTCATTTAGTTTGAAATTAATTTATTTTCCACATTTGTTCCATATGTTATGATCAAATAGTTCATTCCGTCGCCACATTTTCTGATGATGTCCTCGCCATTATCATTTTCGAAAAAATCAATGTGATATGCCTCAAACGCACGTTGAACCTT
>NW_022202487.1:0-6234 GCF_009176525.2 Contarinia nasturtii | reverse complement strand
CTTGAAAAAATCACAAAAAATTTGGATTTTTGTATGGGAGCCATGCCTGTATGCTACCTTAATGACGTGAAACTTTGCACAGACTATTTTTTACACAAAAGTATAACATTCTGAAAATTTGAAGAGATTTCAATTAAAATTAGGGGTACCTCCCATACAAAATTTTCAATTGGCTCAAAAACGAATATTTTGTATGGGAGGTACTCTTGATTTTGGTTGAAATTTCTCCAAACCCTCCGAATGTTATTTGTGAAAAAAATAACCTGTGCAAAGTTTCACGCCATTAAGGTAGCATACAGACATGGCTCCCATACAAAAATCCAAATTTGTTGTGACTTTAGTTATGAAAAGTGTTTCAAAAATAATCTTTATGGCAAAATTAACGTCAGACATATTTTTATAGTATTTTGTTAGAAAATAGAATACTTTCAAATGTCGTACAAATGGTTTCATCATGAAAGTGTGAAAAATCTTTTCTCGAGTACTTCTGCTATTAAATTAAAGAATATTTCGATGCCAAGGCTTGAACATATTTTTTGGTCTCGAACTTTACGCCGCTTGAATGGCTTGAAAAATCGAACAAATATATTATTTTGAACTTTCTTAATAAAATACGCAACTACCACCGTGCGGAAAAGTTCGTCTTACTCCCGTAAGACTCTTTATTTTAAAAATAATTTATCATTCATTATGGTTTGAACAGTCATTTCAAGGGTTTTTGGGGCCGCTGAATCCGAATCAAGCCTTGAAAATGAGCCAACAATTGCAAGAACGAACATTTCGCTACATTTCTTTGATTTTTTGGTCAAAAATCACGTTTTTTTTATTGATAGTTGAATTTAGAGTATTTTTAATGCCAGATTCGGATTCAGCGTCCAAAATTACCTTAGAAATGTCAGTACAAATGATCTTTTTTATACAATTTTTTCATCACTTTCAAATTTTATATTTTCATATTTTATAATTTGGGAAAAAAACTATTTGTCAATTTTGGCACAGATAAATTTGAAAATTTATATATGCTCTAGTGGAGAAAAAGTCTTGAAATTACATGTATTTTACGAATTTCGCTGAGCCAGACCTCTTAAAAAATTGACCCGCCCTAATATAGATATAACGAGTCGCATTCTGACGTCAATCAAGTGTTGGAAAAATTCATCTAATCCATTTGACGTCAAAGTATTGTTCTAATTGATACACAAAAAAAATGTGAAGACAATGACATGTATATTGTATAAAGTTATGAATAATGCGAAATTCGTGGACATTTTTTCACTCATCGCGTTGTCTGTAAATGTTGTTTTGAATTATTCGAATAATAAATATTTGAACGAAATATCTTCTCAATTTTCACGTAATTGCTGCATGTTTTCAATTTATAAAAAAAGGTAAAGAATTTTAAAAATATGATGAGCTTTGTGTATATAAATCTTAGTAAGTTGACACAATTGTTTTTGATAAGCAATAGGGATCAAGATTGGCGAGTCTTCAATAATAAAAATGTTAAATCGAAAAATAGTCATCTCGATATATTTCAGCATTTTAGCGCTGAGTATATTAGAAGCTTCACCTACCAGTTCATCCAATTTGAAGAGGGGTCGAGATAGAAATTTGCTGACATTTGACGTTGAGGATGGCCGCAATAAAATCATTAAATTTGATATAAGATATATCGAACAATCACAGTTTGAAGATGTAGTGCACATATTAGCGCAACATTCGAATGAAGAGGCATTGAGTGCTTCCTGTATGTATTGTTTATTCCACATTTTATATTTTCATTCTAAAATCATATTAATAAAAGTGTATAAAACACAAGATTTAGCATCAAGTGGCCTTGAAGCAATGAAACGGGTATGGCGCAATCAACTATCCGAAAAACTGTCAGTGGCCTGCTTTAAGCGAGGATCAAAAGAAATTATTGGTATATTAATGCTAAATGTAAGTGAAAACTGTAAATTAAGGCAAAACAAACATATTTACCTAAAAAATAGTATTGTCAAGAATTTCTTGATAAAATTTAGTTGATTAATTTTCTTTACAGAAAAATCAAAAGAAACCAAATGACCACACACGTAAATACGAATTGATACCTCGATTCAGTATATTTGAACATCATCTGATAAACGAATATTTGAGTGGTGATAGTATGTACGTTTCCCCACAATACAGTCGCTATGGCATTAAAAAGCAGCTTCTTTTGGCCACTGAACCAGTTTGCCAAGATAACGGCTTAGAAGTTGCAGCAAGCTACTTCACATCACCCAGTTTGAATGAAATAGCCGAGGAAGCCGGATTTGAAATTATTAGAGACTGCGGGTAATATATAGTTGTATAATAGTTGTTTAAAGACAATATGTAACACTTTACATGTTTCACATCTCAATATTTCTTTCTTATTCTTACAATCTTTTTTAGACCTGTTAATCGCGGTGATCCGAATAATATAATATATTTTAGATCAAAGAGATATTATTACTAGTTATTATTCATAATAAATATTTAGATACAATAAAATTTAATTCAAATTTATGAAATACACATGCGTTCAAATGTTTTAACTCAATTTTTTAAAAGAATTTTTGAATTTTCTCACAAGAATATTTGACTGGATTTTCAAAATTTAACTTGTATCGAATGAAAACATTGAGTCAAACAATAGTCTACAAACAGATGTTTGTTTGTACTTTGCGTGGTTACACTCTATGTAATTGAAAAAACAGGTTTTTGTTTAATATTTACCAGCCACAAGTGAAGAGTAGCAACTGTTTTAAGCTGCACGCCCAATGAGTTTTGCAAAATTAAATGGAAATTATGATTCATATAGTATTGAACTGATATTCTGTATGGTTGATCAGTCTCCAGAAGTTCAATTTAAAGTTTTCAAGTGAAACCTGCTATAATATTTTGTGGATAATTTGTGCATGTATTTTCAGAATTTGGTTATCAATCGCGTTCGCGATATTTAGCTTTTTATTTTGAGATGAATGTCGATTTTGGAAGATTTTCAACATGAGTCTACGACCAAAAGTTCCATTTTCTAACTGTCTTGTTTTAATTTTCACCAATAAAAAGATCGAATGTAGCAATAAACAAAACTAGGTCACATCTTGGTTGTATGTTTATGTAGCAATTATCATTTCTAGCATACATGCGCGAGGGGAAGGGAAAACTTTATGTAATTTCCTCTAGGGTATTGAAAATATGATATTACCAAAGAGATTGACATTTGACGGCCTTAGAAGAAAACAATAACATACAGAACATGCTGCAAATAATACTAATACAAATTTTATGAGAGCAAAAACCAAATATATAAAGAGACAGCGCAAAAAGCAAGTGCAAAGCCAGCCTACTTAAATAAGAAACACATATGGATTTAATTCTAGTAACGCCATCTATGTGTCAGCCTACGAACTTTTCAGCCGGCCTGTTACACCCTCCTCTATCTTTACCCAAACTGGTTCTATACCCCAATTTAATGCTCGGACCAAAAAATTATGTACTATATTGCACTATAATGTTGTTCAGAATGATGAGAGAATTTTTTTGGATCACCTGCCCTCCAAATCGATAGAGCGCCCCAAAATTACCCTAGAAATGCATTATACTCGAGCTATGGAGGTAGCGGCTGCTATTTTAAAGACGCCATTTAACTCGTGCGCTTGCGATATTTTTCGCTTCTGCATAATGTGCGTTAAGTTCTTCATCTCTCTCGTTTGTATACACTCAGTTTGTATGCATTCAAATGTAGAGTATGTAATTAAATACCAGCCGCTATAGACTATATCCATAGCTTGATGATAATGCCTGATTATTACAAATGTACTTCATTAATATCGAAAGTCACCATATAGTTCCCATTTCATTTACATAATTTCTTTGTTGTTTTTTATTGTGAGCATTTGATTAATAATCAATGATTATATAATATTAATTTTAGATGCAAGATTAGATATTTATTTTTACGAAATGGTAACATCGACGATTAGTTTCATTACCGATATTTTTCCACGCGTTCATATTTTTACTAAAGCAATCGCTGTATTACCTTTGGTAGAATCTGCAACGAATATATAAAAAATGATCTCAAAACAAATTGTGTGCATTTTAAACTTTTTCGATATCTGTGGCTACAATTCTGGATCATCTCATTTATCCAGAAATAGGAAAATTCAATTTTTCATATTTGTGACTCATTTCGTATTTGCTGCAGTTTTTACATTATACCAGTTTCGTTTGATTGTTGAATTGACTTCCGTTTATAGCTTACTGGAGACCATAAATGAACTAATACAATATATTATTGAACTATATACTTATTGGTTAATTATTTTAGATGCATTACTTCATCGTCAAGAGCATCGAGATTTCTGGAATATACTTCAACAAATTGATGACTTTTATTGTGTCCAAAACCTATCATTTCACATTTATTTAGTTCAATTCATCGAATTCATTTCAATTTCAACGGTTTTGTTTTCTTTAATGTCCTACACGATAAACTCATTGCCAAACATGAATGCATTATCTGTAGTTCTCATTTTGATGTCTATTTGTCAGATCAGACTATTTTATTATATATTCTGTTTGAAAATTGTTCACGCACAATTGAAAATTATCGAAAAAGAAATGCATTTCATAGACACTACAAGTTCATTCGCATCAAAGCGATTGAAATGGATACAAGAATATTACCATTATATCACCAAAATGATTGAATGTATGAATGTGTTTTTTGGGTGGTCACATGTGTCTTCTATTTTATTCGGCTTCTATTATGTTCTTAACGTATTGAACTGGTTCTATTCAGTGTATGACAAATGTTCGACCATACAAATTATCGGTGAGAAAAAATGAATTTTTATTAAATGATTTTAACGACAATCGAATCTTCTTTTTAGTGATATTAACCTTTTTTGGACATTCACAAATACTAATATTCTATTTATTCCGGTCTGCAAATGCATATTTGGCTACGGTAAATTGCGAATGGTTTTTTAATTTGATATTTATTGTTCATTCAATTTTTGTAGGCAAGCAACATTTTCTGCCATTTGAATGAAATCAATATGTGCCATTTAGGTTTGGAGATAGCTATAAAGGTTATATATATATTTATGCAGAAATCGTATTGTTAATCTTAAAAATGAACAGACATTTTTCAGTTCTAATGAAAAATTTCGTAATTTAGATGGAAACATTAGAATTGCAATTACTTCATAATTCAATTCCATTGAATGTAAAAGGACTTTTTCAAATTCACAACGGAACTTTTCTCAAAGTAAAAACGTTAATTTCAACATTGAACTGGGAATGGCCAGTAATTTATTTTTTTATTTTCATAGCTGGCTGGAGCAATTATGATTTATTTATTCACATTCATTCAGTTTTCAGTTATATATAATCATTAGAATAGATGATTGTATCGTTGATTTTAATTAAATTAAAAATGAAACTAAGTTTTATCCATGACATACAAATTATGTCATTTATGACATTCATTTGCAATCAACTAAAGTGTTCGTGTTTTTATAAAGCAACTAGACTTGGGCCTAAAATCAGTGAAATTTTCAATGGACCGAGTTGGGCTCGCTTTCGAGATAATGGCCTTTATGTGTCCGGCCGAACTATAACTTTTTGGTTTTTGGCTAATTTGGCCAACCCAAATTGAAATTTTTGAAACGAAAATGGCACCATTCTATCACTTCAAGACCTTTCCAACGATATGCATATGTTCGGGGTATGTCTTAGTGTTTTATGTACTTTAATCACAGAAAGTTTCAAAAAGTTCAGAATCGAGTACGCAAATTTGCGCACCGACACATATACCAAATGACTTTTATAGGAAAATAACATGACATTTTTAAAGAGCTGCATTTTTCGAGCGGGCCAATCGATTTAGACATTTTAGGTATCGTTGGAAAGGTATTGAACTCTAGAATCATTATGTGTGAATATGTAACTAATAAATTCCTTTATGACCGCAAAAATCATATAAAATTTTAACAAAATACAAAACTGAATGATTTGAGGGGTTCGGAGGAAAAATGTTACCTAGAAAAGTTCCGCGGAAAAATGTTCGGGAGCTAAATGATATCATTTAGCAAAGCTAATTAGTACCAAATAGCCCAACTAACTGATACCAAATAGCTTTAGTTGAGCTATTTGGTATCATTTAGAAGAGCTATTTGGTACCAATTGGCTTTGCTAAATGATATAATTTAGCTCCCG
>NW_022202485.1:0-1552 GCF_009176525.2 Contarinia nasturtii | reverse complement strand
TGTTTTGAGTTCTTAGAGAGCACTCTCACTGGCTTCTCAGTGTCTCCACTCATTTGTGTAGTGCGAAACGCACCAAAACATACAACACACTTTGTTATACTAGTTAGTAATATAATGTCCCATGTAAAAACTATCCATCAAATCCACGATACAAGTACACCCAAAGACACCCAACCTCAATATGAGACGATTTAACATAAAATTCAGTTAATCCGAAATCTCATTTATGTTTGGATAAATTTTAGTAAACAAATTTTTTTTCAATATTTTTGTGCGTTATACCGAGTCTCCGAAAGTTTCATATAAGCATGCCATGTAGCAGTAAAAAGACAATCTGAGACTCGGTATAACGCACAAAAAAATAAAAAAATTAATGTTTACCAAAATGTATCCAAAAATAGCTTCGAAAATATTGACCAAGCTGATGTGGCTCGAGGAGAAATAAACATGCGACAAACTTACGTTAAACGGTTCAACATTTCAATGGACTCAGGACATGAAGAATGGACGAATCATTTGGAAAATGTCATTAGATACGAGTCGTTATTCAGGAAAAAAAAGTTTGGCTGAGGAGTTTCTAAACTCAATCGAATCTCACTACGTATTGGACAATAAAATATTGGACAAATATAATCTCGACACATGTTTTTCGAAAAGTGACGACGACAGTTGGAACGATAATTGGGAACCTGAAATAGTTTCAATTTCGAAAACCGACATATTTAAAAAATATTTCAATGATCTGTATATTAATATTTATAATGAAGAGCCATCTGAGTGGTTAGATTTACAACAAAAAATGGTGACTGTAGTGATTTTTTGTCGTAAATCCAATTTTAATCCGTCATCACTTTTTTATTAACCTTACAGTCTTCGTTTAATGACATTAATTTGAATAACATTTTTGGTTTTTATTAGTTTTTCCCCAACTAAATATTATCATGTTTATATATTTTCGAATCCATCAATTGATATAAATATACACAGAGAGAAAAACATTAAGATTTACTACTACATTTTTGAGAAACTTCAAAACACAACCATTGTTGTGTTTTTTCTCATTGAGTAAAAGATCCTTCTATACATGCGCGCAGCATACATATTGACAATTGAATAAAAAAATGATTGAGAAAAAACACAATAGTGGTTGTGTTTTGACCTTTCTTAAAAATCTAGTAGTAAATCTTAATGTTTTTCTCTATGTCTATGTACTAGATATTAAGTACAAGTGTTTTTTTTTTCGCAAATCTGAACCAAAGTTTTTTTGCCTTTCGAAAAAAAATATATTCAAATATATATTTAAAAAAAATATTCACTGCGTTTTAATTTATAATATATTTTATTATATTTATATAATTAAACCTATTCGTTCATTTTTCTGTTGAAAATAAAAAATTATATGTTGATGTTTGAAAAAAAAAAAAAAAAAAAAAATACGGTATGAAATGTTCAAGTTTACTTGAACTTAAGTACAAGTGTACTTTATATTGACTATAGCTGTTCACAGCTGTCAAAGTCAATTCGGCATGCGTTCATATGGAGTTTTTTTTTT
>NW_022202484.1:0-1253 GCF_009176525.2 Contarinia nasturtii | reverse complement strand
CAATAAAATTTTAGGAAGCTACACGGAATTTCAAATTGTTTTCTTATAAGTAAAAAACACTTCTTTCGAAGTTCCCAGTGTGACGCAATACTGTAAATCTAAAAATGGTCTGATATAAATTTTCAGTGACGCGTTCGCTCAAATATGTACAAAATGTTATTATTGCGTCGCCTCTTTCGCCGCAAAAAAATATGGAAACATACACTCTTTGTAAAAATACTAAACCGTTTTCCCATTTATTTTAAATTGTATATACTTGCAGCGGCTTAGTATTTTTTATGGACATATTACAAATAAATAAAATTGAAAATAATTGCTTTAGAGTAAATAACAGCAGATTTTTTGTTCAAAGTGAAACATAAGTTCTTCAAAAATAAAAACGCTCTGTTCTAACTTTTAGACATGTCAATCATTTTGTGTTTGCATTTTAGAGGCGACGCAATAATAACATTTTGTACATATTTGAGCGAACGCGTCACTGAAAATTTATATCAGACCATTTTTAGATTTACAGTATTGCGTCACACTGGGAACTTCGAAAGAAGTGTTTTTTACTTATATCAATAGTTTTGATAGTATTTTGGTTACCGTTAATATGTCCAAAATTGCAAGAGATGAAGATTTTTTTATAGGAAATGTACCATGTACGAATTCTACCGCAAAATAAATGTCATATTCGGTTTTCTCGTATAAAAAAGCCCCCAAATACCAATTTTCATAGCAATCGACTAAAAACCATTTTTTTCCGAAATATTATTCCAAAAGAAAGGTTTCAAGCCGATTAATCTCAAAAAATTGAACTAATTTCTCAAAATGGTTACCACAGTTGAATTCCTCGGGTCCGAATTATGTAAAATCAGTTGTCAAAGTGGATCAACAAAGTAAAAACCTAACACATTACAGTGGATTACTAAGATATTAAAATATTAAGGTGATCGCTTAAGTTCAAACTTTTTCTTATTTTCACCAAATAAAACATATTGGTTCTTAAAAATGTTCATGCCGGCTCAAAATTGAGTGCCCTTTAGATTTATGAGGGAAAAAGCCAAGCCAGTCATACATTTTTTCGAGATAAATGACGATTAACTTCGATTTTTATCGATTTTTCCCCATTTTTCGAGGTCTAGTCAATCTGTTCTAACCTTTTACGCTGATTTTTTTTCAAAATGTCTTTATTGCTTCATCAAGATGACCTTAATGTCTTTCCAATAAGCTAAGAATTGCCGTTATTTTATTGAGAAATACCCCATCTA
>NW_022202483.1:0-4609 GCF_009176525.2 Contarinia nasturtii | reverse complement strand
TTTTTTGACAGACATAAGAAGTTTTGATGAGGTTATGGGTTGTATTGTTCATGTTTATTTGCAAATGAGACCTTATTCCGGAAAATGTGGACTTTGTTTCAATTAGAGTAAAATTAATGCATTGATGTTAAATGAACTTGAATCTAAAATATTTTAAATGATACACCAATGTTTCAACTTTTTCTTATAATAATTTTCTTTTAATTTCAATGTCAAATTGACAAATTGTTTTCTCGGCTTTTTTCATTTATACTCGAAAAAGTCTTATTCTAAAAAAATACTTAAATCTAGTTCAATTGAATCAAAATGATAATGTTGGTAAAGTTTTAGATTGTTGACGTTTCCTCTTCTTCTTTTGTATGTTTTGTTTTTGTTTCGAAACAATGGAATTCTGAAAATGCAAAAAATACGGTATGTTATTTGATAGTGGAGAATTCAAACAATGTATATACTGTGTCTTTTGTCTAATGTGAACAATATAGACTTTTTGATAAAGGATTGTCTCTATTGTTTATTCATCGAGATTTTGTATCGAAAAAGTATCAATTTCATCACTGTTTCCGAGATAAAATGTTAACAATTCATTACTTACCGATGTCATTTTTCAATTTTTTCGTTTGAGTATTGATTTCTCTCCTTGTCGTTGTATTTCCCATTTTGTTCCCAACAAATGTTGCAGTACTTCCAATTTGTTTTCATAATTATTTGTAATTTTCATTATTTCTAATGATGTGCATTGCGATAAAATCATTTTCAAATTTTCATCTGAAAGATCGGAATCCAATTCTTTCAAATATTTCAAGTTTTTCGAAATCTTGTCGATCTCAGATGTTGTCATATGTACACGCCAGAAAGACTTTAGTCGTATTTTTTGTACTTGAACATGTTTAATCAAAAATGTTATCCATGGTCGATCGATGATATCAGCTGTGATGGTAATGTCCGTGAGCCCATTGAATTTGATCGGTAATTGTTGAAATTTACGTTTTGTTTCAATCGAAACTTTCTTAATGTTTTCCAATTCAATCGTTGTATCATCTTTGTAAAAAAAATTTGTTAAATGTAGTTCCTCCAAATCAACAAAATTTTGATCGATAAACAGCAAAACATCTGCCCCAATGCTTCCGTTTAACGATATACGTTTTAATAATGGCAATGAGGTGATGATGGCTTCAATGTTTTTAACGTTATTGCACGCTAATGTCGAATCTCGATAGGCCTGACAGAAGCGTCCATGTCCAATTGAAATGTCCACGACTCCCGGCAAAAGACCTTGTGTGCTCTTTTTGAAGCTGTTGCATGCCACGTTCAATTTCTTTACGTTTGGTAAGATATTTCCGATTCCAGCAAAAAGCGAATCATCACAACATAACAGATTCAATTCAATAAGTCGTTCCGAACATATTTTCCCAAACAATTGTTGCAAATCAATAGTCGCTAAATGTTCCCTGTTAAAATATTCCAACTGAAGATATTTTACGAATTTTCCAAAAATGGCCAAGAATTTGCAAGTCATTGTGTTTGGGCCAAGTACAACTGCCGAGTTATTTAATTCGATGGCTGGATACAAATCCCACGCACATATTTTAATAAGACACGATGAATAGCGCAATCGAAACACAAATTGGGCCGCTTCTTTTGCGTTTTGTGACAAATCACACATTGTCAATAAATCAGTGAATTGAATAAAGTTGAAAATCTTTTCCAAACAGTCCACGTTGAGATCATCAAATTCGGTAGTTGTTGGAATGTCAGAATCGTTTCTTTTGGAATCAGAGAGTTCCACAAAGTCATCTTCGCGAGGTCGTTTGATAGAACACCGTTCAGACATTGTCATTAAATGCAAGCTACTCATCAGAATAAATTAATGTGCGAATATTTATTACCTTCAAGGCCAAATTCTGAAAAACAAATGAATAAAGACCTTTGTTTAAGCTTATTTCTATTTTAAATTGAATTTTACAATTTGTTTTAGCTAAATAGAAAAGTTAATTATATTTCCAAAACTCACCGTCCAATTGATTTATGAAAAATCGTGTGAGTTTGTATTTTGATTTCAGAGCAACAGACATGTGCTTCTTCCTTCAGTTCTCGACTACGTATGACTCACACCATGCATCAGCCTAATTCTCGCTTCTTCCCTTGTATATACATTACGTGTGCAAAATTGCTTGTGTTAGTGATGGCGTGTGTATATTTGACACACTGAAGTTGGCCGCAATACTTCATCATTGATATGCAATTGAAAATACATACTATGTTATACTACACCACTACATGTTATACGATCATATTTCGCTCTTATTCACATTCTTATATACGTTTTGGTACTCTCTCTCACTCGCTCACTCTTCTTCTCCGCATTTAAAATAAAAAGGTGAGAAGAAATAGTGCTGCAATCATTTTTTCAAACCGTGGATCTTTTTTCGCGTGTTGCTTAGTGGCATTAAGCATTGAGAAACGAGCATAACATAGTTTGCATGGAAATAGCTTTTCGCCAGTGTGATAATTTCGCACGTGACCTTGTAATTGGTGTGATCTATGCCTTAAAACTTTGCATATATATCATTGATGAAGGCGATGCTTGCAGCGATCTTTGTGAGCAATCATATCGTCTCCTTTTGCAAATGGCTTAAGACATTTGGAGCAATGGACCGGTTTTTTTAATGTGTTGCCAAATGTCGCTTGAGATGATCTTTTCGAGCCCTTTCCGCAAATAGCACATTTGAATGACTTCTTGCTAGTATGGTGGACTTGCATGTGCCGTTCCAACTGGGTATTATTAAAACCCTTGTATGGACAAAAATAACAATCGTATCGTCGAAGTTGACATTTATCCTCATGCGATTGTTTCTTGTTTTCATCGGCGAATCGTTGACCACATTGTGCGCAATCAAATGGAAGTTGTTTAGTGTGGGTGCGTGAATTAGTTAAGATTAGTTTGGTGTGCAAAGGTTTTGGCGCAAACACGGCGTTTAAAAAGCTTTTTGCCACTATGGATTAGAATGTGTTCCTTAAGATGTGCCAATCGAAAAGTGTTTTTCTTGCATAGGTGACATGCATATTGCGGGTGTTTGAATTACCTTTCGTGGCTGGTTTTATTGATTTCATGTGCAAAACCCTGACGACACTTTGAACAACATAATGAAAATTCTGCGGCGCACACTACCCAGGGGGTCAAAGTACCCGATTGGGCTCAAACTTCACATAATTTTAGTGATTAATTTGTGATTTCCAAAAATATTTTGTAAATTTTGATACGACATCTGGCGGACATTTTATGAAAAGTGAAAATTACCCAAAAAAGAATTATTATCGAAATTTCGAAAAGGCTTTCCATAAACACTTATTACATCAAAAATTATTTCGACACAGATTTAGTGACCAATTTGTGATTCCCAAAAATGTCATCATTTGAATTTGTGACACACTCCTTGCCAAGGAGTCCTTGGGACAGAAATGTCAATTTTTCGATTTTCACACTAAAATTCAAAGTTGAATGAAATTTAGCAAAGCGAACACTTAGATTCAAATAAATCGTGTCATCTTTTAGTGACCAATTTGTGACTCTCAAAAATGTCATCATTTGAATTTGTGACACAATGTGTGACAGAAATCTTTATCGAAAAATTGTGATTTCTGACACACACGAAGAATTTTTATGATTACGGTTGTTTTTATGGAAAGCCTTTTCGAAATTTCCGAAGCCTGATCATGCCCGTAACTAACAACACCTCTAATGCGTATTCCGAGTACTAATCGAAGTTTGTGACAATATGGCCATTACAGTTTGGCAAAATCATAATGAATCGATTAAACTGCGTTAAACTGTTAAATTAAAACAGTAGAAATAAATAGATTTTAATTTTTTACATTTTTGAAAATAAAAAATCTTTTGTTTTTTTAATTTTGTGAGATTTTCTGTCCACAATATTCAAAAATATTAAATCAATAAAAATGAATATGAATATTTTGTATGGGAGGTACTCTTAATTTTGGTTGAAATTTCTCCAAACCCTCCAAATGTTATTTTTTTGTGAAAAAAATAACCTGTACAAAGTTTCACGCAATTAAGGTAGCATACAGACATGGCTCCCATACAAAAATCCAAATTTTTTGTGACTTTAGTTATGAAAAGTGTTTCAAAAATAATTTTTATGGCAAAATTAACGTCAGACATATTTTTTGTAGTGTTTTGTTAGAAAATAGAATACTTTCAAATGTCGTACAAATGGGTTCATGAAAGTGTGACAAATCTTTTCTTGGCTACTTCTGCTATTAAATTAAAGAATATTTCGTTGCCAAAGTTGAAACATATTTTTTGGTCTCGAACTTTACGCCACTTGAAAGGCTTGAAAAATCGAACAAATATTATTTTGAACTTTCTTGATAAAATACGCAACTACCACCGTGCGGAAAAGTTCGTCTTACTCCCGTAAGACTCTTTATTTTTCTGATAGAATACTTACAATACTTAAAATTCTAGTTTTCAGTTCTTCATTGAAGCACAGCTACATTACAAGTAATGAATTTTACCCGACGCTGAAATTGAATTTTACCCGACCTGAAAATCATCGGATAAAATTCATTTTTCAGAAATGAACTTTAC
>NW_022202482.1:0-2720 GCF_009176525.2 Contarinia nasturtii | reverse complement strand
AATTCCTCACCTTTTGATGTGTGTTTTGGGTTATTATTTTAATCGATCCCAAAGAAAATCTTTAACAATGTGCATAGCGGCTCATACATAAATATTCTTTCAATTTACGAACAAGAAAAGATTGTAAATATGAAATAAGCCACCAGTGTGCATAAGCACACTAAAAGTAACGAGAAACCGAGAAAAGTATGCGTCTTTTATCTAAAAGATCTCTGTGGTAAAAGCATTAGTTTTGCAAATCCAGATTCAGTATTTTAATTGTATTATACTATAGTATATATTTGATGATTAATTAAATCGATGAAGAGTGAAATATTCTTGGATCAGACATATTTATTCACAGAAAATTTAATATTATTAAAAATTAAATAGTTTAAAATGTAATGCAAGTAGTATTTATTTCGTTTCTTATCTATTGATTTGTTTAAATTGACTTTTCACATTTAATTTTTTTTTTTGTAACGAATAGTGCTGTAATTGAAATGGTGCATTTATATTTTTCATTATAGAGTGTTTCAATAATCATACTTAAAAGGTGTCTTGATTTTTCCCACATTTATTATTATTTTTATTATATTCGGAATGCGTTATGAAACAGAAACATTCCTTGCTGCTATAAACTTTTTTGAGATATTGTACATTTATACGAACGTCATGGAACTAATTTTGATAATAATTAAGTTAATTCAAGAAATATATTGTGCTCTTTTGATAACGAATTATAACATTTATCATTCATTTTCTAAATCAGTTTGCTTACATTAATTACAGTAGTTCAAAATATGTAAACTAGTATCTATTGAAAGGTGTGAAAAAGTGTTTTTCTGTTTTTAAATATTAAGTGTAAAAATATTATGTTTCCTTCGCAATGTAATATAATTCATTATAAGACTATTCGAATGCAATATGATTATGAAGGCTTTGTTTTCTGATGCTAAAAGAGTATTTCAAGGTGCTAAGACAATTCTTATTAAATTGTATTGTAATCAAGGGGCGAAGTATAGTAATGACTTTAATACAAACCTAATGCCACTTAATACCGCGTGCATTAAAATGTCAAACACATTGGGCCTATTTTGTATTAAGGATCTCACATTTGTATGATTTTATTAATACAAGATATTGAAACAATTGTAATATTTAACCCGAATTTTTTTTTAACCAACCTTTTACATATATACATTTCTTGTAGCCATGGTTCGTATTTTCGGAGTAAATAATGAATCATTTTTATTGTTATTGAGGATATCGTCTCAGTTAGATCATTGGAAATGTTTTCCAATTCTCGGAATTAAAATTAAATCCTGATCAACCGAAATGTGATTTATAAAAATTTTCAAAAATATGACGTTTTCACAGGTTACACATGTGCTTCGTGTGCCATGCGCCGAATGTGAGGAGAATACGACGAAATAAGTAGCGTAGTTTCTTTGCATTGGTATGGATAATAACAATCAATCAACCGTAAGACATTTACTTTTGCGCGCGGCATTAAGTGGCATTATAGTGCAAAAATATGTTTATAAACCACTGACTGGGGTTGTAGTGTGGAAGAAAGAATAAATAAATTAATATTTTGAGTTTTTGAGTGAAAATTCAAAATATAGAATTCAAAATACATTCGACGTTCGGAAATCTTAAGATTCAGAAATCTTAATCTTCCAGAAAACTGAAGACAATTTTTCACGAAATTTTAAAATTTTTGATTATTAGGAAAACTTTAAACATGAGACATTCACATATTTTTCTTTTAAAAAAATAAATTAATCTGGCGTAAATAAGCCATTAAACTCTTCTTCAGTCACATATATATTATTCAAATTAATCCGATATGTTAACTTTATATACTGCATTTTGTCATTTTACTATAAATTTTCATCATTAATATATTAAAAGTTTTCCTTTTTGATACTTTTGAAACTTTTTAGTGATTGTGTACATAAGGTGTTTCTCATATGTGCATATAAAAAAATGTTACTTATCAATGTAATGCATAAAAATATATATGTCAATTAATGGTATTCAAACTGCACATCGATTTATATCGGGACTTCTCGAACTTCGGAAGAAAACATGAATAAGAAACTCACAATTGATTGCTAGTTCTTATGTTAAGAAATAAAACGATTGGCAAGCGAGTGAAAAAAATTCATGAAATTGCTCAATGTGGCTGTTGTTTTGCGTATCAAGTTAAAAACTAAACACATAATTGTGAAAAAGTTTTCATTGTGGCTACTACGACTACTGCGGTACAATTCGATCAACTGAGTTAAGCTGCATATGTGGTTAATAGACTGATAAGAACATCGATCGTTAAATACGGTGTCAACAAAGATATGTGTGTATAGGGTGTTTCCCGCATGCAAAATAAAAAAAATGGGTATTTTCAATGAAAAGAGCGCGAAATTTAGTGCTAAGTGATAACACCAACGATTGCTATTACGACTTCCCGAATTGTCGATAGTAAAATTGTCTATAATAAATAAACAGCATGTTACACAAATAACAAAAGTGACAAATGTTACACAAAGTATCAAATTAGCAAAATAGATGAATTGGTTGGATTGGTGTGTAAAATGCAAATAACGAATTAAAACAAATAAAAATATTTTTACATTTTTGAGTTTGGATTTAATTTAACTTAACTAAAAAAACTTTTTTTTCTCCCATCGATTATCAAAAAAGTCATCCAAAACATATGCTTTCGTCTATATTTTTGT
>NW_022202481.1:0-2705 GCF_009176525.2 Contarinia nasturtii | reverse complement strand
TTATGTGAGCAAAAACCAAATATACAAACAGACAGCGCAAAGGTAAAACAGCCTACTTACATAAGAAACACATGTAAGTAGGCTGTTTTACTTTTGCGCTGTCTGTTTGTATATTTGGTTTTTGCTCACATAAATTTGTATTCGTCTTTTTGCAGAATATTCTGTATGTTATTGTTTTCTTCTTAGGCCGTCAAATGACAAAATACTATTTTCGTTTTTTTTGACTGCCTCGAATGTCAAAGTGTATAGAGATTTGGAAACCTTGCATTTATCAATTTCTACCGCTTGAGTTTTCTTTTTTAACTTCTACGATGATACATTTTGCATTGTCGTGACATTGTCGTGTTATTTACAATTTACATTACGAGCCCCCATCCAAAAAAAGCCACATGCCAACAGAAATATTGTACTTTTGATCGGCCATTTATTAGAGTATTCTTTGTTTTTCATTTTGCCCCGCTTTATATGTATTGTTTCACTCTGTGTAGGTTTTTTTTTCATTTCGCTATCATCCGCAAAGAGTATCAGAGAGAAAAAAAAGAGTAGGAGAAAGGGAGCACAAGAAAAGTGCTCAATATTAAAAAAATATTGTAAACGAACGGTTTTTCACACAGCCAGTCATTTAATAATTCATTTATTTCTCCCAACTGAATACGTTGATAATGAGAAAAAATATAAAAGTCAGTAGCTTTAAGTTAGCTGGAATTTCATTGTGCCCTATGTACTCTCTCACTCTCACTCTCTCGTTGTATGTTTTTTTTTCATTCTACCTTATAACATCATTTTTAGTCGCTTGCGAGACCAAGCCGAAAAAATTAAATTATTCGCTTTTTTTCACTTGTTTGTTATTTGCACACTCAAGCACTCATCTAATTTAAATGGCCTTATTTCCGTTCAGACAATAATGCTACATTCATAAATCTTATTCGAAAAAAAAGGAGAGAAATTTCTGTGAATATTGAGAGAATAACCGGTATGCATTGCACAACGACAGTAAATATTTGTAAAAAAATGGCATAAGATTCAGGTTGGACTATAAACTCATTTTGATTACCACATTCAATGCACAAATAAGTGACTTCCCCTTTATTATCTCGTTGCATATTTTTGGAATTCATTAATGTTTTAGCGATTCAGTACACACAGCGATGTTAAGTTAAAAAACTTTTAGTCCCACCGACTCTCTCCCGTGTATACGAACTGCACTTAAAAATAAGTGTGCACACTAAAGTTCACACTTATCCAAATACGTTGTATATGTATGTGTATTGGTTGTGCATAAACATACGAACTAACGCACATTCCTCTTTGTATTACTCGCACCAACGAAAACAGTGAGCATATATAATGAATTCAATGTTTACTAAATCACAGTGCTGTTGTATGCTCGCTGTCTTTGGTGCGAAAAATACAAAGAGGAATGTGCGTTAGTTCGTATGTTTATGCACAACCAATACACATACATATACAACGTATTTGGATAAGTGTGAACTTTAGTGTGCACACTTATTTTTAAGTGCAGTTCGTATACACGGGCTTCAATAAGTTATTATTCAATCAAGCCAGTGTCCAGTGTCGATCTTCCGCTCTTACGTATACATATTTATTAATAATAATAAGCATTTGAGATGTTTTGACTTCTTTTAGAAAACTATAAAGTTCAACACAAAAGATTGAAGCAAATGTGAAATGATTTCAAGGCTCATGCGTTTAAAGTAAAATTCTTCAAACAATTCCAGCTTCTCGTGTGTATGTATAAAAAAATGTATGTAAATGTATAACTATATAAACGAAACCCATTTCTTAGATTTGCATCTTGTATTTATTATCAAATTATAGTTGGGTCAATCACAATATATTATTAAAGCACACATACCCATGTGAATGCGCGAGAATGAATGTGAAACAACCTATTCGACATGTCGACGTATGATTTTATTTGAGAACAGCACCAAGGCAAATTTTATTCCAATGAAACAACGAATGAATTTTTTTTTGAGCGAAAAATCGATTTATAGTTTTTTTATTATGTCACAAGAAAAATCTTAATCTAAAACTGCAGAATATTTTTTCAGGATATAACATTTCAGAAGTCTTACATTCATTCTCGGACATGTCCTTTTTGCTCGTGACTCAGGCTAAATACAAAATTGCAGACTGTCCTTCATTTATTTACACCTTTTGGGTGTTAAAAATTTTGTACAAAAGGCTAAAAGTCAATATGAATATCTTTCGGTTGCATCGTTTAGTGCATATGATGATTTATATTTCAGTGATGTCAATGCTATATGTATTGTTTTTTAAAAAAGCATATATTTATATTTCTTTGAATGATAATGGTCGAAATTTAAAGTTAGTTTGACATATGAAATTAAAAGGATAAACTTAAAATCCACTGATGTATGCAAAGATCAAAGTAAATGGAAGTGATGCATAGATAAACTCAACTTAATCTGAATTTCGACCATGTAATAAGTCTCTCGCTGGCTAAAATTCAATCTACTCTTCATATCACAAAATTTTGCTTGTTATCATGTTTGTGTAATGGGGTGGGCGAAACGATTTGGTATCAATGGTAAAATCAAGAATACGATGCTACTTATTCGCTCCAAGATCATTGACTTTGTTCGTAAATCAAGCCATCCATATATGTAGTACATATACAGGGTGGGGCATATAATAGGCTCACTCTTAGGGGGTGGGAA
>NW_022202480.1:0-1257 GCF_009176525.2 Contarinia nasturtii | reverse complement strand
CTTATAGGTTGGTGGCGCTAGGAGTAAGTTTTTTTGAGTGCTTGCTTTTGATATTCCTACCCGGTGTTGCCAAGCAATTTTTATTTGTGTATTTTCTTGTTTGGAAGCGTGAAACTATTATTCATGTTCGCTTTCATTGGCTTGTTGTTTGCCGCAGGTGTTGATCGATCCAGCAAGAGAAATTCGAGGAGTTCTATGGGGTCTTGCGTGGAATGCCATTGTTCAAAGCCACTATGCCTTTGAAGAGATTCAAAGAGTTATTGCGATTCATTCGATTCGATGATAAAGACACGACGATTCGAAGTATCGTCGTCGAAACGACAAACTTGCGCCAATAAGAGATATTTTCGAATTATTGAACCGCAATTTATCTCGCATGTATTCACCAGGTGAAAATCTCACCATTGACGAACAGTTGGTTCCGTTTAGAGGACGATGCTCTTTCAAACAATACATGCCAAGTAAACCTGACAAGTATGGGTTGAAGTTATTCTGGCGTCAGAAAGGTTTGACTTGTGTAGGAACTGTTCGCAAAAACAAGTCATTTATTCCAGCAGAATTTTTGCCAAACAAACAGCGGGCTGTTGGTGATAACTTATTTGGTTCTCGTCCAACGATGACACTTTTATCGCATGTTCCCAAAAAAAAACAAATCGGTCATTTTGTTGTCAACTTTGCATCGCACCCCAACCATTGGAGATGATGGAAAAGCTGAGATCAATACGTTTTACAATGAAACAAAAGCGAGGCGTGGATGTTCTCGATCAACTCTGTCATTCGTACAACGACGAACGAATAGATGGCCATTTGCCTACTTCATGAATTTGTTGAACGTTGCTGGCATTGCAGCATTTGTTTTATGGCGAACATCTTGCGGTTCAATTGATGAGCCCGTAAAATATCAAAGAAAACACTTTCTCACACGATTGTCATCGGAATTACCGTAGGCGCATATTTCCCGTCGATGCACCAACAATATGTCATCGTCGCATAAGCGGACGATTCGAGAAGTAATTGGAGACGAAACCAGTGAAGCAAGTACATCAGCTGAACCGTCAAAGAAGCGCCGTCGGTGTTATATGTGTCCAGCAAAAATTGACCGAAAGACTGAACAAATGTGCGAAACTTGCAACCAAAATGTATGCAATCAACACGCAAAGGCAAGTGTGAAATGCAAAAATTGTGCAAAACAACTACTGAACCGACACATTAATTCATCCGATTCGGGATAAATTTCGATATTTTTTTCTTTTTTTT
>NW_022202479.1:0-5050 GCF_009176525.2 Contarinia nasturtii | reverse complement strand
GAGATGAAATTTGGCCAATTTTTAGGTTAATTCCAATGCACGGAAGATGAATCAAACACTTACATTGGAAACACTTGGTGGTCTGATCGGGTTTAATGTTTGATTTCATTTAGTTTTCACTTCATTAGTTCATTTTTGGATGAAGTTTTTTTTGTTCAATTAAGTTCAGAAAATACGAATTGGCAGATGTATCAGATCGTTTTTAAACTTTAAATTATTTCTCTATTAGTCCAGAAAAAATAACAATTTTTAAATTGTTTTGATAAGTAAAAAAATTGAACTTTCGTTTCCATTACATTGGTTTCATTTTTGGTTTATATTTATCGTTGTTCAATCTTGTTTAGGAAGAAATACGAACTGTCAGAGAAAAAATTCATCTAAAAGCGGGCATTGTGAGCAATTTCCTTCAAATACGGAATGTAAGAACCATCATGGATTGTTTTGTCAAATTTGTCGATTAATCTGATCAATTTTTTATCTGCCATTTCGTATTTTTTGCGTCGACGGTCAGGATCATTGCCGGCTTCACATTGTGCGATAGCCAATTCCGTGATCTCTTGTTCCTCCTTGAGCTTCTCAATGAACGTAAATAAATTTGGGTGTTTGCCCCACATGCTGTTGATTTTGTTATGCCAACCTTCCACATTGTTGTTAGTACGTGGGAAACCTATTAATGAAAATATTTGTTACCAACAACAACACGAACGAAAAAAAAACGTAGTAAAATATGTACAATAAGTTGTAAACATACCTGCCAATGTGTTCTCGTACACGTTCCAAACTGGAATGGCGAATCGTGGACTTTGTTTTTTACCTTTGCGGTCAATGCGATAAATGTAAGTTGACTGGAAATAATCCAATAGCTCGTCAATCTTCGGATCATCTGAATTGAAAAAGGCGGTTTCAACCAGCTCTTCGTATGCTTTGATGACGTCATCAACTGGTACAAATGCTAATGCGACCAACATCCGTAGATTCAAAGCGAACTCCTCATCCTCATTGTATTGCTTCTGCAAACCGACTTCTTGAATTTTGCGCCATACACTTTGGCCGAAATGAAAATGACAACCGTGGAGATCGGCAAGTGGAAAATACCGAGTAACAGAATTCATAGCAGCCATTTCAAAGTCAACCATAAAGTCAGTGGGATTGATGGGTGCCAAACGGAGCATGAACTCGAAAATTTCATTGTATGTCTCTTCCTTCTTATTCGACATAAGAATGAATACCGATGGTAAATGCCAACCACGTTTAAGACCTGAGAAGTAGCAAAAATCAAAGTAAAATTTATAAAAATATGAATGAAATATAAAAATATATATAAAAGTATAAATAATTTTCATCTTGAGATAATTTTCTCACCGTGAATGCTATATAGTTGGCCGAATAGTACTGGTACCACAGAAAATGTACCATCCATGAAAAGTCCATCACATTCTGTCAAAAAGTTCAAATTGCCTAGTGTCGTAAATATTAAGGTTCGATCAGCAACCAACTGAAGTTCACCAGCATCCAGTTCGTCGAATGAATCATAGAGCAAAAATGGATCTCCTTTCAGTGTGATTCGATAATTGGGTGGAAGAACCAACTCGGCGAAATTTCGTGGATTTTTTGGTGCCTGAGGATCTCGACGATAATTGGTGACCATGCGCGACATAGTTCGTTCGCTCGGCAAAGTCGATCGGGTTGCATTTGTGATGCCTTGAATGCTCGCAATAATCACTTGGCGTTTTGACATATGCGTTGTTTTCGAAAGAATCTTGAGCTTTGTCATAACTTCTTTCTTATGAAGTTTGCGTGAATCGCCTGAGTGTAAGTGACGTCCTTTCAAAATGTAGTGGCGTTGATCATCAACCTCAACCGGCTTGTGCAATCGTGCACGACATCCGTGTGAGCGTGACCTAATTTGACCATAATGAGTGTTTTAGTTAGAGTTGAAATGTTTTTTGGAATATTAAAAAAATCACCAGGAATCAGTAAAAAAAAACACACACTCTTTAATAAACACTTTTATAACAATCACATCTTAAACTAAAAAACTTACGTGTCACACATATAATATTCTGTGCCGTTGTAGGTTTTGTCATACCGGTACTTGTAACCCTCGAAAAAAATCGACTTTTTAATTCCCTTGTTGCTCACGATGACTTTCGACATTTTGAACACGTTAAATTTTCTTCAGAAGAAAATTTAACTCGGTATACGTTAAAATCTTCTCTTAACAATTTCACAGAGAGAACTAACTCAATCCACGCCACTTTTCTTCTTAACTTTATAGAGAGAACTAATTCGAACCACTCCAAATGAGGATGAAAAACCATCTTAATGAACTTGCACATTTTCAGAAGATATACAAAATCACAACCGAAATATAAATTTTGTTTGAAACGTTTTTTAAACAACACTGCACTTTATTCCAACCGATTTATAAAATTAGGACAATAAAGTATCTGTAAAATTTTGCATGTTCAATATTTTGATTGTTACAAATATATAATATTGCACGTTATTCTTAACGAAAACAAAACTTTATTCAATAGAAAACTGTATTGTGAATGTTCGATTTACATTTTACAATTCATCCACTGTCATAATGTGAACTCTTCATTAAAAATAAAACAAATGTCAAAGTCTCGAAACACTTTATATATATATAGATTTGAATGTTTCTTTAGCTGCGTTGTTTCGTTTTTGTTGACTAAACAAATCGACAGATTTCTGTGCGACTCGTTAGTGTGTAAAGTCACACATACACACAGACACAGAAAAATAATATTCAGATTTTTAGCAACTTTATACACCTGCTCACTCTATCCTTTGTGCGTTACCGATTATCAATACAATATTCAACACAGAACAAAATAGTCAAGAACAGTCGTATGGCACCCACACATGCGTAGAATTGTCATTCTACATTGTATGAGTATACATAACAATCTGTAACGAAGTGAGCAAAGTGTATCAACCGAGTTTTTGTCACGCTCATGCCCATTGTTCATGTTAATATTATCTTTTTGTGTGATTAGCACTATAACGTGCTAATATGGCATGTTGTTCATTCAAAGAACGTCTGTAATAGGGTATTTCGATTTTGGTGTTTGTGCAAAGTTTTTTCTGAATCAATAGCTAAAGGAAGTAGAATAATATATGCCATGCATACACCCTACAAAATTAAATACATATGTACGGCTGGTAATAAAAGCGACTTTAAGCAGAAAAAATCTTAAAAGTGTCTCATAATTTGTACAGGATTTACATAAGATGGAGACGGTTTAAAAAAACTTAAAGTCACTTTTATTCTCAGCCGATCATATATACTTCACACACATAGATGCATATTTTATCTGTATGAAATCAGATAAGAAAACACAAAAGATCGAGTTTCTGTCTTCAATAAAAACACATACAGATGTGACAACTCTTCTGAGTTCAATTTTTTGTAATACATGTTTAGACAACAAGAATGCTACAAAATATTATTGACGTAATGTTCTTGCTGATATTGAAATTTTTTGTTTTGTTATGTTATTGTTTTCTATACATTTTAAAGAAAGCAAACTATTCAAACAAAACTTATATCATACAAAACATTGAAATTTCTACTGAAATCAAATTAAATTAGCATGTCACATAAACTGGGTGCGATTGTAATGCATATTTGAATGTTTAACTTATGATTAAAAGCAACAGTATCTCACTTTCAATAAGACAAAAAAATATATTCGAATACGATAATGTTATATGTCATATATATGCACTCATTTTGAGCATGATATTAGAAGCATGTTGGAAAAAATATAAACCGACAAAAAATAAACAAATGAAACAGTTGTGTTGCGAGATATATTTGTTATTTTAAATTCTGCTTAAATTTCCAAGTTTTTTATGAACTGAAGATATTCTTGAATTTTCAAAGGCGATCTGGCATTGTGTGTGTGTGTCTCTTTGTGTTCTATAGTGAGCCTTTGCATATCAAAGTGAAACAAAAAGCTAACGTTAACAAAATATAGTCTATATTTCATGCAAACAGTTTTGTAATTGTTTTCTTTCTAGAGCGTTCAATTTTTGATTAATTTAACAATGCATTGATTATATTAAAAAAATCACATTGATTATAATCTTCTAACAAAGAACACAATTTGTGAATTCAAAATGAGATCTCAACTGACATGTCCATCGTGGTCTAACAACATTTAACACTGCTATTGAGGTCAACCATCACGGTTTATTTATATATTTTACATTTTTCTGCGTTTTTTCTGCATTTTTGGTTTTCTGCGTTTATTTTTCTGCATTTTTGGTTTTCTGCGTTTATTTTGCTGCATTTTTGGTTTTCTGCGTTTATTTTTCTGCATTTTTGATTTCTGCGTTTATTTTTTCTGCGTTTTTTTTTCTGCGTTTTTTTTTCTGTGTTATTTTTTCTGCGTTTATTTTTCTGCGTTTTAGTGTTTCTGCGTTTTTACTTTCTTCGTTCCGTGAAGCTACCATGACACTAATTCGTTTAATTTTTGGAAATTGAGAAAAATGCTTCTCAAAAGCAGAAACATGAGTGTTATTTGTCGCGAAATCTTTTTAATGAACCCAGTTCGCAAGCAGCGTGCTTAACTTATGCACTCATATCCTCCTCAATGCTTTCGATGGGAACGTTCATTGGCATCGGTATCCAGCCGTAATCTTAATGTCATCGCTTAAATGGCGAACCACTTTATTTAAATTCTAGACGCCTTTTTTGCTGTGCACAATATTATATGAGTGCACAATACACGCTTATTGTTTGAAGTTTGATTGTCGATGCTGGAATACCATCACGAGTCTACTGCATAATCGTTTATTCGTTTTCGTAGGCTACTTATGCTACAAATGTGTGCAATTACAGTGTAGTGTGCTTTCATATTTTGTGCCGCTTTGTTTTGGACAGGGACGGAATGCTTTGAAGGCTTTATGTATTCCGGTAAATTAAATCATTGACTCTGAAACGTGCTTATGCGGATTTCCGTTATGAAAAACTCATTTGTTTGTGCATTTATTGACTGTGAATTCAATTTCAGAG
>NW_022202478.1:0-1419 GCF_009176525.2 Contarinia nasturtii | reverse complement strand
ATTGCCAAAAATTTGGAATGCATTCTCGAGGTCATAAATTCGATTTATCCCCAACAAAATGTCATTCAAAATGAAAAATTCATTCATCGCATCGAAATCAGCCGAATTGTATGCGTATACTTCCGGTGATTGTGGTGATTTTGCTTCGCTTCCATCAATTGTCACCTCGATTTCAATTGCTTTGTGCCAAATGTCGGACTTAACCAATGGTCTTGTTGATTCAATCAACGACATTTCGTAGAATTTGTTTGTGAATACAAGATCCAAAACATTCCCGGCTGGATTAACGATATTTGACAGTTGGTGGAAACCACAGTCATACATTGTGTCAAATACAGCAATGCCACCTTCTGTCGACACATTTGTTGGCAAAAAATAATCACCATCATCGGCTTTGACCCACTTTACACCGGGCTGGTTAAAATCACCACACACAATAACGATGTCATTTTCATTGTATGGGACCAGTTTCACAATCTCAGCGAATTCCAAGAACTTAGCAGTTTCGTGTACCGACCGAATATACACTGCAAACACATAGACATTACACGAGTCGAACGAAATTTTTACACACACGTGCTCAAGGCCGCTGCGCTCTGATAGAATCAGCTTTTCACTGTTGAATTTGCATTCAACCGCGATCAGCACTCCGTCGATTCTTTAACTTCTGAGTTCCGTCCGATCACCACGATACACATTATAACGTTTGCCGAAATGTTCAATATCAGTGATATTTTTTTGTAGCCATGTTTCGAAGAAAGAAATTATTTGAAATGGACACGATTTGGTTGCTAAACGTATCTCATCGACTTTGTCCTGAATTGAATGTGTTTTCTGTATGTATACATACAGTTTTGTGTGCTTCGAGACTATTTTTGGCGAGTTTTGTGTTTGTTTTCGATGCGGTGTCAATGTTTGTTCTGATTTTCGTTCGGTGGTGTTCGTTTTGTTTTGTTCGATGATGTGGCCTGTTTGTTCGACGATTCGGTGACTTTGCTCTGTTTTGATTCGGTTAAATCCATCAAATCTGGTGTCGGTGATTTGCGGATGTTTTTCGAGTTCAATGCTGGGAAAAAATCAGTGATGGTTTTTTCCTATCTGAATAGCGCTAGCTATTCGCAGCGTCTGAACAGCATTGCTGCCCAGATGCTGAATCGAAGCGGTTGCCGCACGCGTTTTGTACCACACAACATATTGTCATATAGTCTAAGTAACCAGTGAGCTCACAGAGTATGATACACTAATACCATAGTCAGTATACAAACGCATGTCGAACAGAGAACGAACGCGAACCGTACCGAAATTATGCTCAAAGTGTCACACAGCTAGCGCCACGACGGAATTCAATGTAATCTATACTAAGTTGCCGCCAACTAGTGAAAAGACTTTTGCTCAGTTACAAACAACTGACTAGAACTC